>NC_056747.1:1127077029-1127098143 GCF_019279795.1 Protopterus annectens | reverse complement strand
GGGGGAATGCCAAATCCCCCCCTTTCCCCCTTCCTTTCCTTGGGAAAAATTCCTTGGGGCCAAGGGGTCCCAAAGGGGGAAAAAAATTCCCCCGAAATTGGGTAAAAAAACTTCCTCTGCAATCTATTCTCCCCCTTCTGGGAGAAAATCACTGGATGTGCTCGGAGTAGACCTCAAGGACGCGTACTACCACATCCTGATGGACAGGCGCTCCAGGAGGTTCCTCTGCTTCCGGCTGGGAGCCAGTCACTACCAGTTCCGGGTCCTTCCCTTTGGTCTCACCACAGCCCCCAGGGTGTTCACCAAAGTATTAGCAGCTGGTAGCGGCCCACCTGAGGCTTCAGGGGTGCAGGTGTTTCCCTACCTGGACGACTGGCTTCTTCACCGCCCAACAAGGCATCTACTTTTATTGGCGAGACTCCTTTCTCCATCTTGCTCCTTTTCTGGGCATTACAATAAATACAAAGAAATCCAACCTGGTGCCCACACAGCTCTTAGATTTTATAGGGCCAGGCTAGACACAAGGAGTTTACTGAGCCTTCCTCACTGCGGACAGAGTTCAAAATCTGCAGCTCCAGGTGCGGGCCATTCTCCACTCAAGTTCTGTTCCGGAGTTGGTCCTGAGGGCTCTAGGGTCCATGGCATCTGCTATAGCACTTCTTCCTCTTGCCAGGCTCAATATGCGCATTCTACAGTGGACGCTCTTAGTACAGTGGTCATACCTTGCTCTCCCATGCATCATCCCATTGCGATCAGCAAGGCTTGCAAGCGGTCCCTCTTGTGGTGGCTTCACTCCCGGATCTCCACAGGGGCAGCCCATTTTGTGCTTTTCCCCTCTCGCCACGGTGACCACGGACGCCTCCCGACCGGGTGGGGGCACTTTATGGGCCAGACCGTCCAAGGCACGTGGGGCGATTCAGAGACCTTACTGCATATCAGTGTTCTAGAGATGAGAGCAGTGCTCTTAGCGTTGCTAGCACTTCAGGACTTTCTTCCCTTGGGAACAATTGCGATTCAATCGGACAACATGTCTGTGGTCTGGTACATCAACAAGCAAGGGGGAACGAGGTCTTACCCTCTTTGTCGAGAAGCCATGAGAGTTTGGGAATGGGCAATCTCCACCAACCGCTTTCTAATAGCAACGCACATTCCGGGTCGGTCCAACATCCTAGCGGACAAGCTCAGTCGCACCATTCTGACCCCTTACGAGTGGTCTCTCAATTATCAGTAGCGAACATATTCGCACGGTGGGGAACTCCTTCATGCGATCTTTTGCCTCTCCCTCAAACACCAAGTCGACAGTTTTTCGCTCTGATACCTCCTCCCGGAGGTTCCCCAAGAGACAGCTCTGGTGCATGCTTGGCCACCCGGTCTTCTGTATGCTTATCCACCCTTGCCTCTGATGCTCCAAGTTCTTCAGAAAGCCTCTCGGGTGGGTTGCAGAATGATTCTCATTGCTCCGTTCTGGCCTCGACAGATCTGGTTCCCCTTCCTAAGGTCTCACTCGGTGAATCCTCCTTGGATTCTAGATCCCATTCGGATCTGATATCCCATCCATCCTGCATACCTCCTCCGAATCTGGACAACCTGGAGCTGACCGCTTGGCTGCTCCAGTTCCACTCTTGATCAGGACTCGCGGTATTTCGTCACCTGTTAAGGCAATTCTGGTGGCAGCTCATAAACCATCCACTAGAAAGGTCTACCGCAGCAAGTGGAAGCGGTTTTCTTTGTAGGAGGGGCAAGGCCTGAATCCCTTCACGGTTCCTCTTCCATTAGTGCTTGACTTCCTAACCACTCTTTTTAACGATGGTGCCAGCAGTTCCACAGTCAAAGTACAACTGGCGGCAATTTCTCATTATCACATTGGCCATGACTCTAATCCTCTTATGTTAGCCAAATTGTGTAAAATTTTTCTTAAAGGTACTTTTCTTCTCAGGCCCCTGTAAAACAAGCGGTTCCTCCTTGGGACCTCTCTCTGGTTCTACAGGCCTTGACCACCCCTTCGAGCCAGCGGCTACGGTGGATCTCAAATTCTTGTCCTACAAGACAGCCTTTTTGGTAGCCATTACATCGGCCAAGAGAGTTTCTGAACTTCAAGCATTATCAGCTAAACCTCCTTACTTGGTATTTCATCCGGACCGTGTCTACCTCAGGACCAACCCGTCCTTTCTTCCTAAAGTCGCTTCTGAAGCAAACATCAATCAATCCATTAACCTCCCTGTTTTCTTCCCTAAATATGAAAACAAAGGTGAATATAAGCTTCACTCATTAGATGTTCACAGGCAACTTAGATTTTATCTAAACAGGACGGCTGGTCATAGGCAATCCGACCAGTTGTTTATTTCCTTTGCAAAATTTAATTTGGGCAAGCCAATTTCTAAAGTTTCTCTGTCCCGCTGGATTTCACAGTGCATCTTATTGGCTTATCAAGCTTCAGGAAGGCCGCACCGGAGGGTGTTCATGCCCATTCAACCGGTCAGTATCTACCTCGGCAGCCTTCAAGGCTAGGATTCCTCTAGATGATATTTGTGCAGCAGCCACGTGGGCTTCATCTCATACTTTTATTTCCCACTATAAGTTGGATCTTGCATCTAGGGGTAGAGCATCCTTTGGCTCCGGTGCTCCGGAATATCCTTCCATGATGGCCGCCCAAGATTCAGGTAGCTGGGGACTCTGTCCCACAGGTTGCAGACAAATGAATATCCTACTTCAGATTTAGAAGTTATGTACTCACCATAACGCTCCATCTGAGTAGGTGTATTCATTGTCTGCAACCATCCCGCCTCCTATCCCCTGGCCTTTCAGTTTCCTGCATATGGTGTGTTACCCTTTTCAGGGTGTTTTTGCTATTGGCAAACTCGATCTGAGGTCATGAGGGTAGAGCAGGGCATTATGGGTGAGGGGAGGAGCTGAGAGCTTGGATCCATAGCTGGTAAACCATGCCGGTTCGGATCCGATATCGGATCCATAACCCACAGGTTGCAGACAAATGAATACACCTACTCAGATGGAACGTTATGGTGAGTACATAACTTCTAATTTCCTTAATTCATTCAAATAAGGTATGAAAGTTCCTTGCCACTTTAATTCCTTTGCACCCTCTTGACATGTCAGTATGAGCCTTTAACTAAACAGTGAACTTGCAGCTTGGCCCCCTTCTTGGGGGTAGTCTGCCGCAGAGGTGGTGCACACTTTTCAGTAAGTCAGGAAACCTAAAATAAGGAAGACATTTTTAGTTAATGTGAGGGATGTATAGTCAAATGTTACACAAATTTCAACAGCTGCCTCTCTTCCTCTCAGAAGATATTTGCCAGACATTTAGCTTATGCCTCTTTTAGGATGCAGCTGTCATTCTTGTGGCTTGCCTCTTTGTGGATACCCCTCTCTTCCTTCTTGTTTTGCGGCTAAACAGATTTTGAAAAGTCTTTAACTGTATGACTCTTGGGTGATCTGTCCTGGCCTCCAGGATCTTGAATTTCTTAAGCTCAGCCATATTGAAACCCCTTTTTGAGCAGTTATCACCTCTGCTGATATTCTGTGCTTTAAAACTTGGAGGAAGGGAGCTTCTTGCATGCAATGATATCTACTCTAGCATTTCCAGACCAGTGTCCAAACAAATCTTAAATAGATTACTGGCCAATTTTCATTGCTTGCTTTGAGAAAGATCAGTAAGAATATTTTCCACCAGGGCAGCTGCCACATTCTGCTTTTCTTTTGAGATTTGTTTGCTTAGATCTTTGAGACAGTGACCAGGCTACCATTTAGACTTTTCCTAAATATTACAATTAAGTAGCAGAATAAACTTTGCTCCTCCTTTGTTCTCCAAGTTTTTGTTGCATCTACATTTCTACATTAGTCTTGAATCTAAGACTTTCTGCTTGCTTAGTAAACTGCTATAGTTCTCTTTACATGTGTAAAAAAACTTACTTTGCAACAGTGATACTGTAAAAGTTGTACAGTTGTAGTTTTGAGTATACTCTCTAGCTGCAAGTGGTGTTCAAGTAGGATCAGTACTGCAGTAAAGATTGCACCTTTTTTATCCCCTCACTTACTGTGTCTATCCCACTGCCATGGAAGATTGCTAGGTTTCCTAGCTGAGACCAGAATCCTCCCCTTGGGTCTTGGGGTAAACACTTGTAGGCAAGTGCAGTTATGTCCATTGTATGTAACTTTCTGCTTACATATGTAGAGATCATTGTATAAATTTCTGTGTAGGGAAGAAAAATAATGGAGCCAAAGATGTGGATAGCTGCAGAAAACAAATATTTACTGGTGCTTCTGGTACCTCGGCCAAACTGCCTTCAAGAAGTAATAGTACAGGGGGCGTGGCCAAGGATGAACACAGGATAGCAGCAGATTTCTTCAGCTCCACCAATTTCATTACACTGACAGGAATTAATTACTTAAAAATTAATTTTGAAGTAATTTTCTTTCTAAATACGTTTGTTTTATATAGTTCTTGAACTATATCTAAAAAAGAAAGGAAATCTTAACAATATTCCTGTCAGAAATCACTGTGGAAATTTTTCTGTCAGTTTATCAGTCTGAAATGAGTTCCAGTAAGACAAATTCTCAAGACTCCAGCATCAAGAAAGAACTTCAGTCTCTGATAATTATAATCCAGCAACTTACTGATAAAATGGATAAAATGGATACTAAAATAGACACCTTCATAGAAAAAACTACAAAACAAATAGACCTGTTGCATACAGACCTGCAACAACAGAAGATCCAGATGACAGGCATAGAAGAAGCTGTGAATGACATGGAAAATAGAATCCAATAAGAGGAAATCAACATTGAGTTTCTGCTGAAACAAAATACACATTTACAAACAAAGCTGGATGACCTGGAAAATAGATCTAGGCGTAATAACATTAGGATTTTTGGACTGCCGGAAAATATTGAAGGTAACAATATTACTTCTTTTTTAACAACTTGGCTCCCTAAAACTTTAGACTTAACAGAAGCATTCTCTTTTGGTATTGAAGGAGCACTTAAATCTATAGCTATTACTAACTCTATCAGAAAATATCCTAGATCAGTTATAGTTAGATTTCTATCATCTTTTGATAAAGGGATGGTTCTTAAATCTGCTTGGGCTAAAGCTCCTGTTAAGATTAATGAGACAACTGTGCGTTTTGACAATGACTATTCTTCCATGGTAATAGCTAAAAGAAAAGTTTTTCTGCCACTAATAAGGGAGCTTAAAGCACAGTTTAAAACATACCTTCTGTTTCCTGCCAAGCTTAAAATCTTCCTTCCTGATGGTCCTAAGGTTTTCCATGATTTAGACTCTGCTTTACTGTTTGTCAAAGAAAAAAGGATTTTGGATAAAATAGAAGAAATGGAATGGGCTAGTTCTTCATTAAAGAGATTGGCAACTGAAGCTTCGTGGAAGACTTCAGAGAAGAAGAAGAGACTAAAAAACAAATGATTTGTTATGTTTTTTTTCTCTCTCGTCATTTTAGTTCATTATTAATCTTTTTGAATATAGTTCCTGCATTTCCAGAAAGCCACAAATATTTTGAAAAAGATTTAATCAAAGTTATTCTGTATGTTCAAAGAAATGTTTTGATGTTCTTCATCTCACATTGCTGCAGTCCTTACACTTGGGTAGTCCGCTGTCCTCGGTCGGCCCGAATATCAAAGTATAAGGCTGACGTCGGTCAAGGCGCATTTGACTGACATCAGGACGTCGGGGTACAAATGCGCATGACCGACGTCATATCCTCAGTCTTTTTTGCCGTATGGTCCGATGCAGAAGCAGCATTGCAAGTGCCGGTTGGCGTTCTGAGATTTTTCGATTTCGAAGTTTCAGACAGAGTTCAAGGTTGGCTAAGTACCCCGTTGGGGAATATTTTAGTTTTTTCTTGCCTCAGTGATTTACGGATGTCAGAAAAAGTCAATAATTGCATTTCTTGTGGGAAACAGATACCGCATAGAGATTATCATACTTTGTGTATTCCTTGCTTAGGGCCTGAGCACGACGTTGTTGGCTGTCGCTCTTGTGCTAGATTTAATAAACGCACTATAAAGAGAAGGTTGGATTGTGCAAGGTTAGTCTTTGGGAAGCGGTGTAATTATAAAATGCCGCCGGATGCTCCGGCCCGCTTCTTCAAGAAGCGCAAGGACAAGGCAGTTAAGTTAGGCTAGAAGAACCGTCTGTACCGGACGCCGGTTCTTTAGAGGTGTCTGTGGAGCCGGTGGCTCCGTCGGAGGTTTCTTTGTGTTCCCAGGGTGAGACCTTATTATTGCAAGATGTGGCCTCTCAGGAGGCAAGTCAGGCTGAGGGGCTTCTCAGGTTACTATACTCCTCCCTTCCTAGGGTGGCTAGGCCCTCTCCTTCTGTTTCAAAGGCTTCTCCCAGGGGCAGGCCAGGTTTGGCTTCAGTTGGTGTTACCCCTAGCTCTTCAGGTACTGTGCCCAAGAAGCATATGCTTAAAATGGCAGAAGATTTGATTACTTTAATTTAGGGTTCTATGCCCCTCCTGATAAGAGACCTAGGTTGGAGCCTGAGCTGGGGTTTTGAGCAGGCTTGGATGTTTCTGCAGAGTCTTCGGCTGAAGACTTGCAGGAGTACTCTCCTTATTCTGATTCTGATGTGGATGATTCTACTCCTTCTGCTTCTCCTCCTGAGGATTTTTCTTTTCAGAAACTCTTCATTCCATGAGGGAGCATTTTAAGTGGGAAGGTCAGGACTTCTCTGATTCCAGGAAAAGGCTTAGGGAATTTTGTTTTACCCCAGCATAGGCCTTTGGCTATACCTCCCTGTTTTGGATGTAGTAGAAGATGTTTTACAGAGGCTTCTCTTAATCCTGATTCTTTGCCTCCTGCTCCTGTTAAGCCGGATAGGTATTACAGGGTGCCTGAAGCTCATAAGTATCTTTTAAGAGTCCTAGGGCTGACCCAGAAACTGTTAGTCAGGGGCCTAAAGGTGTTAAGGCTTCTGTTGTTAAGAATCCGGTTCCTGCAGACAAAGAGGCTAGGGCCTTGGATAGATGGGGAAAGAAAGTTTATACTTCTTCCACTCTTGCTATGAGGGCTTTGAATTGCCAGTTTCACATGTTGAAATACCAGAACTATCTCCTTTCACAATTAAAGTCTAAGGTTGATGCTCTGGCAGTAGGTATTGATTGTAAAGAGTTGCAAGATTTAGTGCATGTTTCTGAACAGGTGGGTAAGCATTCTTTGCAATGTGGTTTTGATGCTGTACAGGCCTCCTAGGGTGGCTGCCACTGGGTCAGTTCTTCGAGGCACGCCTGGCTAAGGGATCAAAATTTGTCTGAACATGTTAAAACAAGGATTTTAGATGCTCCTTTACAATCTGATGTGTTGTTTGGTCCTCCTGTTGAGGCAGTTTTAAAGAAAATGGAAGACAAGGCTAAGTCTATGCAGACTGTTAAAGATTTTTGCAGGTCCAGCCTCCAAAGTTTAGTAGAAATTGGCCTACTAAGGGGTGGACGATCCTTCTTATGATTCCCAGTCTAGGGGTAGATCTAGACGTGGTAGGGGCAGGGCTCAGGGCTCTTTCAGGCCTAGAACAGAGAGTTCTCCTGCACAGTCTTGGGGTGAGGGCAGGGGTCAGGGCAGGGGTCAGTCCTTCGTAAACAGACCCAATGACCTACCTTTTCAGCTGCCAGAGCCTTCTCGCCTGGCAGCACCTTTGGGAGGAAGGTTGGCACTTTTCAAAGAAAATTGGAGTTTAATTACCCAAGACAGATGGGTATTGGATATCATACACCACGGTTACAGGTTTTATTTCCATACCTTGCCTCCTTTCAAAGGCATGCCAGACATTCCTCCTCAACAAAGAATAGGGCTCACAAGCAAGTTTCTCTGTTACTCCAAATAGGGGCCATACAGCGGTCCCTATGCCAGAAGTGGGCCTAGGATTTTATTCTCGCCTGTTCCTAGTACCAAAGAAGGGGAACACGTGGAGACCAATTTTGGATTTATCTACCCTCAACACTTATCTGGACATTCCCAAGTTCAAAATGTTGACGTTACAGCAGCTTTACCTCAGCTGGGCAAAGATCATTGGATGGTAACTTTGGATCTAAAGGAGGCTTACCTTCATGTTCCTATCAGACTAAGTTGCAGGAAGTATCTGCGTTTTCGAGCTGGGACTTCTCACTATCAGTTCTCTGCATTGCCCTTTGGCTTATCTACTGCAGAGTATTCACGAAAGTTCTGGCTCCAGTGATAGCTTTCTTCAGGCTAAAAGGAATACAGATCTATCCTTATTTGGACGACTGCCTGATTCTGGCTCAAGGAAGGAAGAGCTTCTTCATCATTTGGAATATGTGATAGCAGTGCTAAGATGCCTGGGGTATTCTGTGAGCGAAATAAAGTCCAGTCTAGTACCCTCTCAGGACATGTGCTTTCTGGGTGTGAGACTGAATACAGCATCCCAGATGGCCTTTTAACCCGGACAAACAAGAGTCTATCCCTTTACTTCCATCAGCTATCTCATCAGTCCGGGCTGACTGCAAGGACAGTCCTTCAAGCCTTAGGGTTCATGGCATCTTGTATTCTGGTGCTTCCCAATGCCAAACTGCATATGAGGAAGCTGCAATGGTATCTCAAAAATGTATGGACACAGCACTGCCAGGATCTAGACACTGTCATTCAAATAATACCTTGCATTCAAAAGGAATTTTTGTGGTGGGCTCAGGAATGTCACCTAAACAAGGGACTCTCTGTGACCCGGCCAGAGGCGAGTCAGATTTTAACGACAGATGCCTCAGACAAAGCTTGGGGAGCTCATCTAAATGGAAAGTGGATACAAGACAAGTGGCCTGCCAGACTACAACATCTACATATCAACCTGAAGGAGATGTTAGCAGTCCAGTTTGCATTAATAGCTTTCAGGAATTTACTTCTTCCAGGGCAGGTGTTGATTCTAACAGACAACACAACTGTCATGTGGTACATCAACAAGCAAGGGGAACATTCTTATCCTCTATGCAGGCAAGCAATGATTTTGTGGGAGACTGCTCTCAGTTTACAGCTCAATCTTCAGGCAAGGTTTCTGCCAGGAGCACAGAACTCCTTAGCAGATGTGTTGAGCAGACGAATTATGGATCCCCACGAGTGGAAATTGGATCCTCATGTATTTCAGAAATTGACAGTGTCATGGGGAACTCCAGACATAGATCTGTTCGCTTCTCCACTAAACCATCAGCTGCCAAAGTTTTGCAAAAGGTTTCATCCCACAGCTTGGAAAGTGGATGCTCTTTCTTTCAATTGGAGCAATCTTCATGTGTATGCCTTTCCTCCTCTGCCTCTCCTCCCAAAGGTACTTCTAAAGGTCAGACAGGACAAGCCAAGGATGATTTTAATAGCTCCAGATTGGCCTCGACAGCACTGGTACCCATTACTGAGAAGTCTGGTGCGGAAGCCTCCATGGCCTTTGCCTTGATTCCACACCTGTTGTCACAGGAGGACAGCCATTTGCTTAATGTCAAACTTCACTCTCTTCACCTAACAGCCTGGCATATTCTGTTTTGAACCATAGAGGGTCTCAACTTCCACAACAAGTTTTGAATGTGATTTTGGAAGCTAGAAGGCCTAGTACAAGGAAAGTGCAGATAAATGAAAGAGATTTTTATTTTGGAGTGCAGCAAAAGATTTTGATGTTTCTGAGCCTAATTTGAGTGTGGCTCTTCAATATCTTACTGAGTTACTGGACAAAGGTTTGTCTTTCTCTTCTATTAAGGTTCATGCTGCAGCAATTTGGCTCACTATGATTGTGTCCCACCATTGTTTTCTCATCCTTTGTTCAAGCAATTTCTTAGAGGGCAAAGAATATAAGACCCCCGAAGAGCTCCTACTCCTGCTTGGGATCTCAATTTTGTGTTGGAGAAACTCACTCTACAACCTTTTGAGCCTGCAGCTACTTCTGAGTTGAAATATTTATCATGGAAGACTGCTTTTTGTTGGCAATTACCTCTGCAAGAAGGGTTTCTGAATTGCAGGCCCTTATAGCAGTTGAGCCTTTCTTGATTTTCCATAAGGATAGGGTATCATTCGTACTAATCCTTCCTTTATGCCTAAGGTGGTTTCTAGTGTGGCTTTAAACCAAACTATTCATTTGCCTACTTTTTATGCAAATCCCCAAAATAAAGGGGAAAAGATTTTGCACACTTTAGATGTACACAGGCAGTTGCGTTGTTATTTGGACAGAACTAAAGGGTTCAGGCAGTCTCAGCAGTTGTTTGTTTCTTTTGCTTTGAGTTCTCAGGGCAAGCCTGTGTCTAAACAAACTATTTCTAAGTGGGTTGGGTTTTGCATTGCTTTCTGTTATTCCCATCATGGCAAGGAGGTTCCAGCTGGGATTAGGCCTCATTCCACTAGGGCTACTGCCACTTCAACAGCTTTTTGAGGAGTGGCAACCAAGGATATTTTGGAGGCAGCTACTTGGAGTTCAGTGCATACTTTCTCTAGGCATTATCACCTGCCACTTTACTCTAAATCCAGGGCTGGTTTTGCACTGCTGTTTTGCAGGGCATGTTGGCAGCTCCTGCTTCCTTGTAGTTAGCCATCCTCCCTTACCTCTGCTTTGGGATTCTACCCAAGTGTAAGGACTGCAGCAATGTGAGATGAAGAACATAGTACAGTTTTGTACCTACCATAAATGTAGATGTTCAAGATCCACATTGCTGCAGTCCAATTTACCTCCCTCCTTCCCTCTGCAGTTAGAGGTGGTTGTGTGGGTTGGGTTGTACATATTGTGTATATTGTATATTTTGTACATATAGTTAGTGCAAGGGTGGTTGGTTGGTTGTTTGCTGTCTTTTGGTTTTGACCTTTATTTTTAGGGTCTTCTGACATCTGGGGCAAGAAAAGACTGAGGATATGACGTCGGTCATGCGCATTTGTACCCTGACGTCCTGATGTCAGTCAAATGCGCCTTGACCGACATCAGCCTTATACTTTGATATTCGGGCCGACCGAGGACAGCGGACTACCCAAGTGTAAGGACTGCAGCAATGTGGATCTTCGAACATCTACATTTTTGGTAGGTACAAAACTGTACTTTTCATAACCAGTCAAAATACCTGAAGATTTAATGGCAAGCTGTGATTCAATTTGTTTCTCTTTCTGAAAAGAAGTAAGGTTAGTAATTTGATACATTTTTTTATCTTTACCTTTTTTTTCCTTTCTCCTTTTATTATTTTCTTTGTTTAAACAATGACATTCTATTTAGATTATGTAGTGGGTAAAGGGTGGGGGAGGGCAGGGAGTGAACAGTAATGAAAATATCATTAATAGAATAATATATTTATTCCTTGTAAAAGTTTTTATAAGTTCTTCAAATGCTATTTCTAATTATACTTTCTTGATTATACTGCTTATGCTTGTTTGTAAATAATCTGTTATGCTTTAACTAATAATAATCAGAACTAAAGAGTAAATGTTTTATTTTTAACTCTATTAATATAAACAGTAAGTAACATTCCATTGTATATACTTCTTACAGCTTTCTCTTACATTTTTTTATTTCTGCCTTACTCCCTTTTATTTTCTACTCTCTTTTTCTTTTCTTTATTAATATATTGAAATGCTTTTGATTGTGTGGGCACAGTGAATAATAGGATTTGTATGAAAATTGAGTTGGGAGAAGAATGTTGAGTTTTATTGCTTGTTGGTAATTTTGGGCTTAATTTCACTTATATAGAGGCTGTAATGATCTGTGGAATACATTGTGAAGGTTTTGTCATGTTTAGATGCATTTACACTGCTAAATGAATGTTTATCACTAGTTTTTAATAAGTTTCCCGCCAAAATGTTAAGAGAGACAATCTGAGATGTGGGCTGTCTCATGCACAGTGTTCATGAGTTACTTCAGAAGCTTCAGCTCACAGAATTCTCAGAGAAACTGAAAGCAGTTAGTATAACCTTTGACATAGTTATCACACTGACACACCACAGATTCAGGAAAATACTCTATTCATAAAATGTCAGTTATAATGTTTTGTTTCATAACCAGTCAAAATATCTGAAGATTTAATGGCACGCTGTGATTCAATTTGTTTCTCTTTCTGAAAAGAAGTAAGAGGCTGTAATGGTCTGTGGAATACATTGTGAAGGTTTTGTCATGTTTACATACATTTACACTACTAAATGAATGTTTGTCCCTAGTTTTTAATAAGTTTCCTGCCAAAATGTTAAGAGAGACAATCTGAGATGTGGGCTGTCTCATGCACAGTGTCCATGAACTACTTCAAAAACTTCAACTCACAGAATTCTCACAGAGAAACTGAAAGCAGTTAGTATAACCTTTGACATAGTTCTCACTGACACACCACAGATTCAGGAAAAATACTCTATTCATAAAATATGCCAGTTATAATGAGTCTAAATGATGTAGTTTCTTGTAGTAAGTAAATGTCTTATTTTAGAAGGCATAGAAAATGAAACATTTATTTAAATGTTTTTGAAAATTTACTTAGCAGCATAATAATCTGTGTTAAAATTTTGTGTTCCAAACATATACTTTACTATAACTCATTTAATTCATCTGATTGACAAGCATAAATAATCTTATAACTCTATTCTGGAAGAAATGTCATGTGATATATTTTAAAGCAGTAGGTTAGCATGATTGTAAAATCTGGTTACTAAAATGTGTTTGCTGTGCATTATTTTGTATAAAGCAGACAGATTTATTCTAGGGACAGCAAGTAGGATAGTGCTCAACAAAGACACAACTCAGTGAGATCATATATATATATATATATATATATATATATATATATATATGTGTATGTGTGTGTGGCTTTTTTTTATATAATAATGCAAGTGTTTCTGAGAATCTGCATAACTATCCAATATGATTTATAATAATTTCTATGAATACACTATTTTACTCTATTGACAAAATGAATGTTTGTCACAAGTTTTAATAAGTTTCCCGCCAAAATGTTAAGGGAGACCTTCTGGGATGTGGGCTGTCTCATGCACAGTGTCCATGAACTACTTCAAAAGCTTCAACACACAGAATTCTCACAGAGAAACTGAAAGCAGTTAGTATAACCTCTGACCTAGTTATCATACTGACACACTACAGATTCAGGAAAAATACTCTATTCATAAAATGTCAGTTATAATGAGTTTAAATGATGTAGTTTATTGTAGTAAGTGTCTTATTTTAGAAGGCATAGAAAATGAAACATTTATTTAAATGTTTTTGAAAATCTACTTAACAGCAGCATAATAATCTGTGTTAAAAACTTCTTTTCCAAACATATACTTTATTATAATTCATTTAATTCATCTGATTGACAAGCATAAACAATTTTATAATTCTATTCTGGAAGAAATGTCATGTGATATATTTTAAAGCAGTAGGTTAGCATGATTGTAAAATCTGGTTACTAAAATGTGTTTGCTGTGCATTATTTTCTATAAAGCAGACAGATTTATTCTAGGGACAGCAAGTAGGATAGTGCTCAACAAAGACACAACTCTGAGATCAGATATATATATATATATATATATATATATATATATATATGTGTGTGTGTGATGGCTTTTTTTTTTTTTTTTTAATAATGCAAGTGTTTCTGAGAATTTGCATAACTATGCAATATGATTTATAATTTTTATGAATACAATATTTTACTTTATTGACAATAATGAGTTTAAGTAAATGCTCATATACAAACAATTCAAGATTTTTTTTTGGAAGCTGTTAATAGTATTCACATGACAGAAAATAGATGCATCTTAATATATGTAATGTCTGAATCATATTAGCCAAAGTTTTTGATTTAAATGAATGTTAGAACCTAATTTTTTTCTCCTCTTGATTTCTAACATCAAGATTATTTGAATGCTATTTGAATACAAGTGTTATATATTACATAGATCTATATAGTAGTATGAACAGTTTAAAAAAAAAAAAAAGTTTATTTTAGTTTATATGATGCTGTTTTACCAAATGTGTAGTTTTGTCTTGATAGATAATTGAATTGAAAACTGTTAACCTCAGTTAAATATAACTAGTATTAAATTGATAAGGTGGTAGCTGAGGTACTGCTGCTTAGGGTAGGGGTTAACTTGAGTAGTAAATACTACTCTAAGTTGGAGTTTTCAACTCAGGCTGGATGCAAGGTTTAATCCTTACATTATTTTCACTTGTTCATTGTTATATGTATATAGTTTTGACATCCACAATATATTTTGTACACTCATTGTCACTACAAACAAAATTGAATCCTATACAAAATCCCATAAGAGATTTAATAAATACAACTATATTTAAAGGTACACCTAAAAGAGGAGATGTAACATTATTTATCTTGTTGTTTGTTATTTCGATCATAAGATTCTTGAGTTTTAAAAATGCCAAATGACATCTTTAAAAGGAATTTCTTTAAACATTAATGGATTTAATAATCCGTGTAAAAGGGCAAGCCTAATAAGATACATTAATTTACACAAGGCCAATCTAGTCTTCCTGCAAGAAACCCATCTCTTGAAAAAAGATATTGATAAACTAGCCACTAATAAGTATACAGTATTGGTTAGTTCAGAGCACACTCAGAAAAAAAGAGGAGTGGCTATTTTATGGAATAAAAGTATGCCCATTCCTAAAACCATTAAGTCTTTTCAGGATGACAAAGGAATGTTTTGTTTGGTTACAATACAAATTAATGGGAAGACTTACACTTTAATGTATATTGGATACCTGGAATTGGTATTAATACAGTGAAACATCATATTGATAAGATCATATCATTCTCTATAGGGGATATTATTTTAGCTGGTGATTTTAATTGTATACTACATGAAAGTGATACTACCACTATAAGGAAAAGAAGAATTACACCTAATGCAAAACATTTAAATGATTTTGCTAATTCTTTATCATTTGAATGATATTAATAATCAGATTAAAAATCATTACCATACACCTTTTTTTCTAACCGATACAAAACTTATTCAAAAATAGATAGGGTCTTTATTTCTAACCAGATGGTAACAGATTTAATTAATTCCAAAATCATTTCATGTCCTATATCTGATCATAACTCAATTGTTTTTGAATTCATGATAAAAAATACTCATAATGTTCAGATCAAAAGGATACCAGCATACTTAACTCAGCTAAAAGACTATAAAGAATATATACTTTCAGAAGTACAACATTTTCTAGACATAAATAATACTCCTGAAGTCTCCATTGTCTATGTTTGGGATGCCTTAAAATCATATCTATATGGACAAAGTATCAGATGGTATAATAATAAAAGGAAATCTTGGGATAAGGAATTGTTAGATATTCAAAGTAAATTAGACTCTTATAAACATAATAATAAAGAAAATATTATGGACAAGAAAGTTATTGAAGAAATAAACAAACTAAATGAGAAATACAAAGAAATTTAAATAACTTTAGAGAAATATAAGTTTTTGTCTTATTCAATAAGCCCCCAATACTTACATAGACTTAAAAATAAAACAAAAAGATTGAAAAAACAAAACCATATCAAAGAAATCTTTTCTCTAAGGAAAAAGAAGAATGTTTCTAGTATACCAGAAATACTGGATGAATTTAGAAATCACTTTCACAAGATTAACCATAACAACATTAACATGGAACCTAAAGATAAAATAAAGGAGTTTATAACCACAAACATGAATAAAAAGCTTAATAAACAACTGATTAAACTATTGGACAAGAGTATTTCATATACAGAAGTTATTACACAAATAAATAAGTTTAAATCAAACAAAGCACCAGGTAATGATGGTATTATACCAGAGATATATAAAATCCTTTCTAAAACTACATATTCATTAATACATAAGGTTTTTATTTT
Organism: Protopterus annectens; assembly: GCF_019279795.1. Classification (NCBI taxonomy): domain Eukaryota; kingdom Metazoa; phylum Chordata; order Ceratodontiformes; family Protopteridae; genus Protopterus; species Protopterus annectens. The sequence continues at coordinate 1,127,082,310 of NC_056747.1, read as the reverse complement.
GGCCCAAACTGAGTTAATAACCCCCCCATCTTGGCAATATACATTTATTTCACCAATTTTAAAACCTAATAAAGATCCAACTAGATGTTCTTCATATCGACCCATCTCATTACTTAATGTTGATTATAAAATGTTTGAGTATTTTTGCTGATAGATTGAAGACAATCATCCCCGGCATTGTAGATATAGATCAGACGGGCTTCATTGTAAATAGAAATACTTTTGATAATATAAGAAGAACTTTAACATTAATTGATTTTGCAAATAGGAAAAAGAAAGATTTAACACTTATTAGTCTTGATATAGGTTCAGCATTTGATTCAGTAAGTTGGGACTATCTGTTTACCTTACTGAAATGCACAAACTTCTCTGATGCATTTGTAAATTTAATTGAGCATGTATACAAAGGCAGCTGGCTTATATTAAGGTAGGAACATATGTTTCACAAAAATACCCATTCTTAAAGGTACAAAGCAAGGATGTCCACTTTCTCCACTATTATTCACTTTAGTAATGGAGCCTTGGGCTAATTTGATTAGAACAGTACTGACATAGAGGGTTTTGAAATAGACGAAAATACAACATCAAAAATTCAACTTTATGCAGATGATGTTCTAATTACATCAGCAGGATCTAATTCTTCTATGCAGTCTTTATTTGATAAAATGATGAATTTTAAAAGTATTTCTGGTTTAATATTCAATGAAGAAAAAACTAAAATACTACCTATATATACACGAAAAAATATTCTCATTAGTGATTTTACTAAATATGTACCCAATTCAGGTCAGATAACTTATTTAGGTATAATACTATCTAAAGATATTAAATCTATTATATATAATAACTGTAATACCTGTTTTCTTAATATACAAAATCTTTTTAATACCTGGAATATGTTTTTTACTATGGAGGAGAGACTTACAATTATTAAAATGATAATATTCCCCAAGATTTTATACTTAATACAATCAATAATACTTTCACCTACAAAAATAATCAAGAAACTGAATACACTAATGTTAAATTTCTTATGGGCACCTAATAGACCTAGGATTGCATTAAAGAAACATACTAATAGCTGGTCTCAAGGGGGTATTTCTTTTCCAGACTTTAATTTATATATTATCTCTTCTATTATAAAAGTTATTACTTTATTAATAGATCAGTCATATATCGCAAAATGGAAAGATTATTGGGAGCTAATTAGTATGCACTTCATGAAAATCTCCTTAACACATAAAAATATGATTGTAAATAACTCCATGTTGTGGTTGCTAAAGGAATTTTGTACTTCACCTATTACACCTAAACATATGGTTTGTTACCCATTAAATATTATTATTAGTTATCGTAACTTTATATTCATGCACCCCAAGTATAGGGAATGGAATTTTATTGTATTCCCGATAATGTATACTCAGGGTATGCTTATGTCATCTACTTCTGAAGGAGCTCATTTAGCTATAGATAATGATCTAAAGTACTGGTATCAGCTGATATCTGATAATAAAGTTAAAAATCTAGATTTCTTAAAACAAGAATTTGATCTAAGAGAAACTTGCTGGTTAGAGGTTCAGATCTTTAGACAACATCTCATTGATAGAATAGATCTAATGTCTATAACAGTTAAAGAATCTATTCCAAAACTGATTGATTACTTGATATTAAATTTACAGCATAAAGTTTCTGATAAAGGTAAACTTTCATATACATAAAATTATCAGACAAGAAACTTTTTACAGTGTAGATTCATACTGGAATTATTTCACCTCTATTAATGGGGACCCACCAACTCAACAAGATAAACAATATATATTGGAATCTGCTTATAGAACTACATCTTCCATTGTCTGGAGACTTTATACATGGAAATTTTACAGATCTTTTTATACACCTTTGATGAATAAAATAAATAATAAAGATGATCTATGTAAGAGATGTAATGTAGAAATTAATGCTGACTGGGCTCATATGTTTTATGACTGTATGAAGTTGAAAGAATACTGGAAGTCAATTAATGAATTTTTGCAGGCTCTTTTTACAGATAATTTCATTATTTCTAAGTCTCTTATATTATTCAACACACCTGTACCTCAATGTGTTAAAAAGATTAAGCTTCCCTTGTTATGGTCTATCCTAGCAGTGGCCAGGAAAATAATAACTAGAAATTGGATTTCAGATACACCTCCTTAGTTCAATGAATTTAAAAATGTTATGAATATAATGTGCCATATGGAAATAAGCACAATTAGAATGAGAACAACTAGAAAAACATCATATTATATTGTATGGGATAATTTACAAAATTTGTTAAAAAAAAATCTAATTTCAATAGCACGGTATTTTAGTTTAATTGATCTGATTGTAGTGGATGTCTTTGTAAATACTTTAGTTGTTTTGTTGAATATTATAATAATACCTATTTTTAATTACTTGTATAAAATTGTTATGATATTTCTCTTGTATGTTAAAACAATAAAAAAAAAAAAAAAAAAAAAAAAAAAGTACAGGGGGTGTGCCTCTGAAGAGCACTGAGTAGCAGCATTTCTCTTCAGCTCTCTCCCCAGATTTTTTATGACGGGAATTGTATGAAATAACTATCCTAATTGTGGATATTTTAAGTTTGTTATTCCTCTTGATATATAAAGAAGGATAGTATCTAAACATTTTTTAGAATAATTTAATTTTTCCTGTCAATTTCTGTAACACTCTGATCTTCACCAGTTAAAAGATGAGCTCTAAAACAGCACTTTAGGGTGCTACCTTAAAAAAGGAAATACAATCTTTGCTGACCAATAAACAAGAACTAGCCAGCAAAATTGACAGAATGGACCTGAAGCTGGATGATTTCAAGGAGAGATGTACACATCAAATGGATACTATACATGAAGACCTAAAACAGAAGGAACACATCTTGGGAAACTGCTCTTAATGATATGGACACCATAATTCAGGAAAGTGAACATACTGAATTCTTTAAGACAAAATACTCAATTGCTATCAAAGGTAGATGATCTTGAAAACATATCTTGTTGCAGTAAAATAAGAATATTTGGATTACCTGATAATATAGAAGAGAATAACATAGAAAAGTTTTTAACATCGTGGTTGCCAGAAATTTTTTAACTTCCTGAAGCACTTTCCTATGGTATTGAAAGGGCACACAGGTCCATGGTATCTAAAAATATGAGATGTTGAGATGGATGTCCTTCATGGATGCATCTGCAGTCATAACAAGTGGGTTGTCCTGTCGTCAGGCAGCCCTGCAGTCGGCCGGATTCCAAAGTCCGGGTCCGGCTTCGGCTGATGTCGCACTCCACCCGACGTCATCTCTGTTGGTCTTCGGGTATAAAAGCATCAGCCGACGCCATTTTCCCTAGTCTTTCTTGCCGCGTGGCGCCCGAAGCAGAAGCTGTTCGCAAGTGCCGGTCGGTCGGATCCAGAGATTACTTCTACCGAATACTACTTCGAAGACTTCTAAAGCTAAGTACCCTGTTGGGGACTCTTTCTTGCCTCAGCCGATGTCAGAAAAAGTTAACAATTGTTTAACCTGTGGGAAACAAATACCTCATAAAGATTTCCACTCTTACTGTCTGCCTTGTTTAGGCCCAGCCCACGACGTAGCAGCCTGTTCGCCTGTGCCTCTTTCAACCGGCAGCGCTTAGGCCGGTCGGAATTTGCAGAACAGTTTTTCGGTTCTGATTTTAGCGTACATTATGCCGTCGGATCCTCCGACTACCCAAAAACGCAAAGATAAAGACCGACACTCATGTCCATGGTTTCGCCGAAACCACGGTAAAGCAAACAGCGAGTGTCTCGGTTTCGACGAAACCGGAAAACTGATCAAAGTACAGCTGAACCTATTCTTACAACTGAGGCCCTGCTACAACTCTTGAATCGACCTCAGAAATTTTACCCACACGGTGGTTGACTTATCAGACACCATCCCCTTGGATGTCTCTCCCCAGCACGTGGTGCTGCTAGGCCTCCAGCAGCCATGTCCATTAAGGCCTTCGCCAGGCTAAAGCAGCCAAGACTACTAAAACAGTGCCTGTTAAACCCCCACATCCAGGCCCTCTTCTAGTTCTCAAATGCTTTCTTTGGCAGAAGATTTAATTTCTTTAATTAGAGGATCTCAATCTCACCCAGACAGGGCCTCTCAGCCCCAGAGAAGAGACCTAGGGCAGAGCCCTGAGCCAGTGTCTTCTGATGATTCTGCTGATGAATCAGACATAACTGACCAGCCTGAGGCTCCCTTCTCCAATTTTGAAGATTCTGATGCTGAAGAATCCATTCCAGCTGCTTCCCACCAGAAGAATTCTCCTTTGGGGAAACCTTGCATGCCATGCGAGAACAGTTCCAATGGCAGCAACAGGATTTTTCAGACTCCAGAAAAAGACTTAGGACCTTTCTACACCTCCCACAGCACAGGCCCTTAGCTATACCTCCTGTTCTCTCTGTGGTGGATGATGCTTTCAATGATGTTTGCTCCGCTCCAGATTCTTTACCCCCAGCCCTGCCAAACCAGACAGATTTTACAGGGTGCCAGATACTCATCACCACCTTTACAAGGCCCCACTTGCAGACCCAGAAACTATATCCCAGGGTCCCAAGGCAGTAGCGACCACAGCTAAAACCCTATTCCTTCTGAAAGGGAAGCAAGGTCATTAGACAGATGGGGTAAAAGGTCTACACTTCAGCTACTCTCTCAGCTAGAGCTTTAAACTGTCAGTTTCACATGATGCAATACCAAGAGTTTATGCTTGATCAGTTAACTAAAAACTAACCACTGATGAATCTCTTGATAAGAAATATGTATTAGAGATGGTAAATAACATACAACAGGTTAGCAACCATTCCTTAAAATGTGGCTATGATGCACTGGAGGCTTCATTTAGATCAGCCATGACGGGCACAGTGATAAGAAGGCATGCATGGCTAAAGGAACAAGCTTTACGGATCATGTTAAAGCTAAGTTGCTAGATGCTCCTATGGACAAGACAAGTTTGTTTGGTACACCTGCCCAGCAGGTTATGAAGAAAATGGAAGAAAAGGCAAAATCTGTTCAAACTGTTAAAGATTTCTTACAGGTTCAACCCCCAAGGTTTAGCAGGAACTGGCCTGCCAAAAATTGGTCCTTTCCTGACTCACAAAATTTCAAAGGGGCAGGAATAGGCGTTCCAGAGGCAGACACCAATCCAGAGGAGGCGCCTACAGAGGACGACAGTGGCAAGGTAACAACAGAGGCACAGACACAGCCACTGCCACTACATCAACA
>NC_056747.1:1126955952-1127076529 GCF_019279795.1 Protopterus annectens | reverse complement strand
TGGATTTTGTTAAAACCTTTACTAGGAAAATTAAACTCCCGGGTTATACCTGATCAAAATAAAAATTATGAACCAGATCATCTGGTAAAACGTACATACAATCACCCACTGCACCCCCAGATAAAAAAATTTAGAGAATATACCAGAGAATGAAAGTATGGGAAATTACACCATACGAGGAACGTATGCCAGGCTGAAAGCAGCATCCTTGATGAATTAAGAGGGGGATTCAGGCTTAAGAATTATGAAACCGGACAAAGGTGGGGGAATAGTACTGATGAACAGCTTTGACTAGGAGGGTAAAATGAATGAACTCTTAGGAGACCCTAACAAATACTCCGCAGTTTCAAAAATTGAATATTAGTTACAGAAGGACAGATATGGCCTTATAAAGTTTATTTTTAGATGGATTGTTAGATAGGAAGACATATGAATATTTAAAAAAGTGGACAAACCTAAAATTCCTACTATTTTTGGATCCCCAAAATACACAAGAACAGAATGGATCCCTTTTCAGGCCAATAGTTTTGGCTGAGGGTTCCAAAACTTTACCCCTAGCCAAATTAGTGGATGTTAAGCTTAAGAAACTGTGGCTTAAGAGAACGAACATTTTGAGAGATTCTTGGGATCTTCTAAGAACATTGAATCATGATCTATACAATGAGAATTTGTGTTTCCCAACAATTGACGTTGTAGATATGTTGTCAAGCATTCCCCACAATGATGGACTAAGATACCTGGAAGAACTAATTTTTGAGGATGAGACTTTAACCCACGATGAGTGTACTGTAGTGATGGAGCCTATATATTTGCTTCTAAAGTTCAACTTCATTTACGTCAAAGGTGAATTTTTTACCAGAAGAAAGGAGTAGCGATGGGTGCTGCTTGTGCAGCCACCTATGCCAATTTGGTCTTGGCCAAATAGGAGAAGATGGTAACTGAATTAATATATAGTAAAAACTGGTCACTTTATAGAAGATTCCTGGACATATGTATCCTATGGGAAGGGCCAAAAGGAGATAATATTGAATATATTAACAGTACTAATTTTCTTGAAATTTACGGAGTACTAGGATAGAGAAATATACAAGGAAAACCCGCGTTTAATTCCAGGATGTATAGGAAGAGTACCTATTCTAACTCTTATTTGCACATCTGAAAGTGCTCACCCTTTGTACTCCAAGAAAAATATACAGTTAAAGGACAATATATTAGGGCCTGCAGGATGATGTCCAGAGACGAAGACTTTGAAATGGAAAAAAGGTTACTAAGGAAAATATGTTTATGACAAGGAAATACCAAGACGATATGATAGACAAAAATCGAGACAGAAGTGACAGAAAGTAGACCAAATAAACAATATTAGGATTACCAGTATTTGATACGGTAGGCCCAGTAAAAAATAGCTAATGACAATTTTGGCAGTACACTCATTTTTGAGTATAATTCTTGTGCAAAAATGGTAAGACAAACTATAGATAAGGAATGGAATATTTTTTTAGCATTTACTGACAGAAACTAAAGAATGAAAAGCTAAGAGTAGTTTATAAAAATTCAAGTAACTTAAAAAACTTTTACTGGAAAATGGTACAAACCAAGAAGTTCAGAGACAGAGAAAAAGGAAGGGAACGTATAAATGTGGACACTGTCAACAGTGTACATACATTAGCAATGCAGAAAGTGCATATTTGGAAAGAAGGGGAATCACCCTGGAAGGTAGGGATTTTAAATTGCGACTCCTTTGGGCTTGTATATTTAGCAAAATGTCAATCCTGTGAAGCATTCTATATAGGGAAGACAGAACACAAGCTCAGGAGAAGGGTATACGAAAATATGTATGACCTAGAAACAAAAACAGACTAATGCATTGTACAAACAAAGCTGTGAAAATGCATACTATACATTTTTTGTGATAGAAAGGGTGGCAAAGAGTGGCAGAGGGGGTTTATGGGAGGAATGTTTGGAGTAGAGAGAATTATGATAGCAGATAAGTTTGGAGGTCAATAAACCACCGGGTCTCGAACATATCTCCATAGCCCCATTATTAAAACTGAGAGCAGCAAAACTGATATGCATTTGCACTGTGAATTTTATCACGTTTTTACTTTTCCAATAGTTACAGTTGGTCTTTAAGCTTTTTTGTATTTTTATTAAAAAGTTGGGTTTGTAATAGCTTATGAACACAAACGTGTTAACACTCAAAGGTATTGAACTTATTTTTCCCTTATTTCCCGTTTTTAACATTCTTTTAACTGAGTGAGGCTATACAATTTGCCTTTGGCTTACAATGCAGTTTTTATAATACCTGTAATGTCACAATGTATCCACTAGATGGAGTATCAAGTTCATTTAAAGCAAATACTCAAGTTGATAATTTTAACCATAGAGTCCTACTAAAGTGTTTTGAATAGTATTTTAACTTTATTTATTCTTTGTAGCAAATTAAGGATTTTTTTTATTTAAAACATTTTTATTCATACATATTTATTCAAACATTGTAACACTAAATGTATTTTACTTGTGGCAACACAGAGATGCAACAAGAAAAGTTATTGGTTTTAAACTAAATTAACCTTTCAATTCATTAACCTAAATCAATGTAATTAAGAGAATGGTATAAAAGCAGTAGTAGTTTGAATAGCCCACATCTGAGGAAGTCATTCTTAAAAAACGAAAACATATGTACTGTGCTTCTGTGGAATAAATTGAAGTGTGCAGAGCTGTCCATTTTCTCACAATTTTCTAAGCCTGCCCTGCTCAGTAATTTACTGTTTTGCCTGAAAAGCTGCTTCATTTTGTGAGATATATAATATATATAATCCCCCCATACACATTTTACATTTGTTGACCGGGATAATCCGACTGGATACATGTCCATTTTCAGCGGCGGCCCGGGGAGAAGAGCTCCAAGATACTACACATTGAACATTTAGCAAATGCTAGTTCGAGCAGATTACAGTCATAAGCAATACCAGCATTTAGCACATATTGTACTTATTATAAAACACTTTACAAAACATAACATTATTTTCAAAGTTAAACATACATTGCATTCAGGTTTAAGACACAGAGCAGCAGTTATACAATTGACCCTTCCTGAAATGAAGCTGTAGAAAAAGTTAGCAGTTGAAGGTAAGGCACCTAAGAAATGGAGAAGTCACTAGTGAGGGTTAGTGCAAGGACATAACCAATGAGTTTTGAAGTCTTTGAGTATGTTTTTGAATTGAGCTAGTGAGGGTTCTAAGGTCAAGTCAGCTGGGAGTCTGTTTCATATTTTTCCAACACAGTTGACAGAGTCCCCAGCTGAGTAGTTGGATTTGTACATTTGAACTAAGAGTCTAATGGATGATTAGAGTGGCCTGGTGCTTGTGTAGGGGCTATTTTTTAGTGCAGGTGTATTTTCTGGTTGGTAAAGGACTATGTGTCACTATTAGCTGGTTGAACTGCAGTAGGCTTGGCAGTTCAAGCCATCCTAGGCTATTTAGGTTGTGACCGTGGTGGGTCTGGTAGGCTGTGTCAGTAGCAAATCTGGCAATGTGTTATAGCAGGATGACAGTTTATTAAGATCTGTTTTGTTTAAGTTGGAGAATAGAGGTGAAGCATAGAAAGAGTTGAGATGGGAATGGGCAATTGCAGTTCTAAGCAAGTGGGGTAAGGAAAGGTTTGATTCTGTAGAGAGAATTTTTTTTTTTTATTAATGGTTTTGATAAGTTTGATATGCGCATCAAACTTCAGGTTATCAATTATGACACCCAATAGTTTAGTTTGGGCTTCTGGGGAGAGGATAGTGCCATGGTTAGCAGTTATGTTGGGGTTTAGGATTAGATGTTGATTGAAGAGCCATTTTTCCACTGTATTGAAGGTAATTTGGGTTAATGTGAATAAAGCAGCTGGAGAGGTGTCAGAACAAATCAAGGTGGAGTCATCCACATATTGAATGCGGGTAGCATCTGGGATGCCTGAATGAAGGTCATTGATAAAGATGGAGAAAAGAAGGGGTCCTAGTATCGAGCCCTGGTGGACTCCTAATGTGATGGGTAGGCGAGATGATAGCTTACCCTGCCATAGGACTGCCTGTTGCCTGCCCTGCAGGTAGGACTGAAACCATTGGAGTGCATGGTTGTTTAAGGAGAAGGCCTTAAAGGTATTTTTAAGCATTTTGTGGTCAACCATGTCAAAAGCCTTGAAAAGATCTAGAAAGAGTGCTGAGGATAGTTTATTACTGCGGTTGTGGTTAAGAACGTTAGAAAATGAGAGGAGAGCTGGACAACAGCTTTTTGTGTGTGAGGTAGTGCATGAGCTGCATGTGTACACACCTCCACGATTTTAGCTAGAGGTGACAGAATAGCTATGGGTCTAAAGTTTGACAGTTCAGTGGAACTACCTCCTTTATGAAGGGGTATGACATGGGAGATTTTCCAAATAGTGGGTACAATAGCTTCAGATATAGCTCTGTTGATCAAGACAGAGATGGGGTAAGCTATGCTGTCAGCAGACTTTTGCAGATAGTCTGCTGGGAGGAGGTCGGCAGCCAGGGTGGTGGGTCTTAGTTTCTTAAGTAGGGCATGAATAAGTTGAGTAGGAACAGGTCGGAAGGTAAAGTATGTTTGGGTACTGGGTGTGGCTACATTAGAATTAAAGCCACTGGGACAGAGTTGACTGGCTAGAAACTGGATAGTCCCTGTGAAGAAGCGGTTAATGTCATTAGCAATGACTACTGGGGAATTGTGTTGGGAAGCTGAGGGGGGTAGAGTGGCGGTTTAGCCTGGGTGGAGTAGTTTTGTTTATTCCTGCCTAGAACTTTTGAGGTTTTGGTGTTTTTGCAGTAGATGGTAGTAGTGGTTCTTTTTGTCCAAGGTTATGGATTTTTTTGGTGTCATTCCTTAGCTGTCTGAATCTTAGTTGATCAACTGGGGCTTTTGTTTTTCGGTAGGTGGCCCATGCTTTGTTTCTGAATGAAATTTTGGTTTTGATATCTTTAGAAAGCCATGGTACAATATAGAGCGGCTGAGAGTATGGGAGTTAAGAATAGCAAGGAATTTGGTGTGTTAAAAGTATGCTACTGCTTCATCTAGGGGGAGACATTTTAGTACTGACCATCTGCATGCCTTAAGTTAATTTTGAAAAACTTGGTGAGAATAAATGTCTTGTTGTTTCTTAATGTTCTATAAGTGGGTTGGTAGGAGCAGTCTACTTTGAGCTTGATTACATAGATGAGACAGTGGTCACTTAGGTCATCAGGCAAAGTGCCCGATTTATAAAAGAGTGAAGATGGGTATTGACAAGTAACCAGTCTAGGGTACTTTCCTTGTTATTGGGTTTTACTGTCCTGGTTGTGGAGGTTATGATTTGAGTAAATCCATAGAGGTTTATGTGGGGGTTTCACAAGAGCAAGTGTTCCAGTCAATGTTGAAATCCCCATAAACAATTGTTTCTTGGAGGTGGTTATTGGATAACCAATATAAGATGTCTAAGGTTTCTGTGTTCCTCCCTGGGGGAATACAGACAATGTTCACATTTTTGTTTTTGTTAATTTGTAGCTTTGAGATAAGAATTTCAGCATTATTGAACTGGGGTGGTTTTGTTGGGTGTCTATGCCGACAGATAGGGTAGACTTGTGAAGTATGGCTACCCCACCACCCTTTCTGGTGGTACGGTCTAGTCGAAACATACTATACCCTCGTACACACACTATATATGTTCATAGGTAGGTACTACGCTATCAGCTCAAGGGCCTACGTAAGCCTAGCCAGCAAGGTACCATAGCTTACGCCACCCAAGAAAGTTATTTTCCTGTGCCACTGTCCAGCAGACACAAAGAAGTGATCCCCGGGGTGTATTTCCTATTTCCCATCCACTCAAAGATGTTTCTTGAAGAGTGCTAATTAAAAACTTTGCTCGACATAGATGGGTAGCTTGTTCCAGAGTATAGGAAGTCTCTGGGCCAGGAATCTATCCCTCCAGCAAGTCCTGTTTATTGTGGTGACAAGGTTTAGGTCCCTAGAGTGTGTAGCTTGGAGATTGGGATTTCTTTAGGTGTAGCATGTCCAACAACTCTGGGTTTGGCATAGCGTTATATGTTAGGCAGAGATCACCTCGGAGTAGGCGATAGTGTACAGAATAAAGTTGTTTTTTGAGGCAGTGTAAGGCATTTGTTTGAGGCCAGTAATCCTCTGAGGTACTTCTGTGGCCTTTCCAGCTGCTGCAGATGTCTTGTGAGGTACATTTCAAAAGGGGCGTGGTACTCTATAATGGGTCTAATGAGTGACGAGTAGAGGGGAACAATGACCTCTTTTTTCCTGGAGGAGAACCCTTTTATGATGGTGTGCCACATAGGACTTCCTGACTACTATGGCGATGAGACTATCAAAAGGAGATACTACTGTCCACCTGGGTCCCAAGGTACCTTATAAAGCATTCAGTGTTAAGGAGATTGCTGCCTATGTGGTAGTTCATGGGTACAGAGTTTTTACCAAAGGGGACGACAGCACTTTGGCAATGAGCTTGAGGCCATGGCTCTGACACCAGGCATCTGTCTCAGTGAGGCCCTTCTGTAGGATGTCCACATCATTTGGGGACTTAACTATGGCTCCTAGTTAGCAGTCATCTGCAAACTTAGTCAGCCAGAGGCCTTCTGCATTTGGTATGAGGTCCAAGGACGGAACCCTGTGGCACTCCACTTGTCATTGCCTTGAGGTCAGATTTAAGAGTCTGCAACTTTTACAGTGTGGGTTCTGTCAGTGAGCCAGTTGGCAACCCATCTTGTGACGTAGGGATTTATACCCAGTTTAGCGAGTTTAGCTTTAATTCCAGAATGGGGATGGTGTCGAAAGCCTTAGCGAGGTCAAGATAGGTTGTGTGAACCACCTTACCCTCATCCACGGCTTCGGTGACTGCCTCAAAAAAGTTGATCAGGTTCAGGAGGCATGATCTGCCTTTCACAAACCAGAACTGGGTGGGATCCGAAGTTTGGTGGTTACCAATGTCTTTGTTTACGAGTTCCATGATGATACGTTTCCATGACCTTGCAGACCAGGCTCGTCAGGCTAATAGGGCGATAGTTCCCGGGATCAGTGGTGGCTTCCCATTTGTGGAGTGGGATAACTGTTGCTGTGCGCCATTCAGTGGGCACAAAGCCTGACGAGAGGCTATTACCGAACATGATGCTCAAGTGGGGAGCCAGTTCATTCTGAAGTTCATGTAAAACGCAGCCTGGGATGCTGTGTTTTTGGCTTTAGAGAGAGTGCAGCTTTTACCTGGTAGTTATTACAGGGATTCTGCATTCTTCCTGTATAGATATGGGCCCTTTAGGGGATGAGAGGGGGTAAAGTTAGCACTGAACCAATCTGCCAGAATGTTGGCAATATGTATAAAAAAGTAGTGAACTATACCAAGAAACAGAGTGCAAATAGGCATGCTACAGGAGACAAGTTTGGAAAAAACGAGCATGTGAATAAAGAAAGGAATTTTGAGATGGTTATTCAGCAGAGTATCTGGGACAAAGGAAAACGGGAGTACTTACATTAATTGCTAGAGGAGCTCCAGGTGATAGAAGGCAGGATGACAATCTCATATTTGTAATAGTAGTAAGGGGCTACAAGTGGAGGAGGATTATGCTACCATGCATTTAGAATACATCTGATACAAACGAGCTTAAAATTTCTGGGAGAAATAAAATCGGCTTTCAGAAGTGTGCATTACTTGTAGGTGGGAACTGCAACAATAAGGATGTATCGGGGGGGGGGTGCCTAGAAGGAAAATCTAACACTAACAGGGTAGATTTTAAATGCGTGTTATGAAGATGCAAATTCAGTAGTAGATTTGAAAGAATTTAATTATTCCCCAAGGTACAGAAACTGGGCTAAGCTACACGAAAACTATACTTCACAGGAGAATATGCATTTAAATTGAAAGTTTTGATGCTCATCCAATACCATTTCCTATCACAAGCCAATAACTAGAATACTAATGCAGGGTAATGAAATAAAGAGAGACACTGGCACTTCTCTGCCTGTCAGAGGAATTTAAGGAATGGATAATGGAAATTATTCAGGAATTAGGAAGACAGAAAAATATGTACAAATGGGAATGTTTATGAAAGAATTAAATATGCCAATGTTAAAGGCAGAAGAGACTATTACTAAGCTAGGATAGGAGGTCTATATTTGCAGAGCGAAAATGATCAGCACCAACTGCCCTTATCAAGGGGGACATAGGCGACACCCCTGGGGTAAATTTACAGTCTCCCATCCAGTTGTCCAAACTGCACTTAACTGGAGTCACAAGCTAGGTTAACATCCCTACAATGAGTGGATCTAATCCCATTTGACTTGCAATGTACAGCATTTCTCTTAGGGCAGGGTCAGAGACTGCTCTGTTGGCCAGGCACAAGTCGCCTCTCAGCAGTCTACAAGACACAAAGTAGAGTTGAAGCCTGTCCGTGTAGGTCATGTGTTGAAGGTCCTGAATTTTTTTGGTGAGAAACCAGAGGTCTTTGCAGCTGCTGCAGGTGCCTGCTGAGGTACATACCAAAGGGGGAGAAACAAAAGGTTGCACACCCTGTACTAGAACCCAGGACCATTTGTACTCCAGCCTCACACTTGCATCTGCTGCCACAGGGCTAGTTTGTTAAAAAGGAATAAATTAGTACAGCATACAAAACATTGCATAATAACTATAAGGATCATAGAAGATTAGAAAGGGAGATTGGATAAGCAATTCACAAAAAAAGCAATGAGGGATGTATGTTACATCTCCCAAATATGCAAAGTCTAAAAGATTTGTAATCTTTGCTTGGAAGTGTTTATACAAGTATTTTTGCACCCCAAGTAGAGACAATTTTTCGTCAGGCAGTCAGCAAATGTTGGTGTGATGGGGAAGAGCAAGCCAATTGAGAACATGTTTTCTGGGAGTGTAATGAGTCAGCAAACTTTAAAAATTCCCCGCAGACTACTCTGTCAGAGATTCACGGTGAGCAAATTGGTGCAACTAAGGAAATAATTCTGAGCTACTTTACAGAATCAGAATTATCTACACAGGCCTTGCTGAGTCTAATCAAGGTGGCTTCCAAAATGTTGCGTCTTACCATAACGTTCCATCTGTGTTGTATACCTTTATACCTTTGTTCGTTCATTCATTACCATTAAGACCTCTGTTCAGTCCTCGGAACCAATACGGTCATTTTCAAGCTCGCGCCACCCAAAAGATCTCAGCTAAGACCTACCCATAATGCCCCTCTCCTACTTGCTTCAGATAGAGTTTGCCCACCCTTAGATAACAGATGTAGTAATGGAAAAAAATAGGAGGCTCGCTCTGAGCAAATACCCTAACCAGGAATTCTAAAGTCCACCAGGAGTCCAGGCAGGGGGAGAGAGAGGGCGGGAAGTAATGAATGAACAAAGATCTAAAACACAGATGGAACGTTATGGCAAGGCATAACTTCTTTATCTGATGTTGTAAATCTTAGTTTATTCATTACCATTAGGACAGAGTCCCCAGCTACGGGAGTCCTGGGTGGCCCTAATGAAGGATATTCCTGAGCACCATAGAACCAAAAGATGCTCATCCTCTGGAGAACAAATCCAATTTGTAATGAGACATAGGTATGAGGTTTTGCCCAAGTGGCTGCTGTGCTATCATCCAGAGGAGCTCTGGAATGAAATGCTATAGAAGTAGCCATAGATCTGGTAGAATGAACCTTTATTCTGGAAGGTAAGGATAGCTTATTCTGTTGGTAGATAAAGGTAATGACGTTTCTAAGCCAGAAGGATAAAGTCACTTTGGAAACAGGTTTACCCAATCTGGGTCCTGCAAAGGCCACAAAATTTCTCTGTTTTCCTGAAAGATTTAGTCCTGTCCAAATAACGAAGCTGCCGATGCACATCAAGGGTGTACAAAAGGTACTCCCCTCTGTTAGAATGCTGAGGGAAGAAAACTGGCAGGTCAATAGATTGGTTAATGGAAAAGCCAGAAATGACCTTTGGCATGAAAGAAGGGTCAGTACGAAGGGACACCCTATCCGTGTGGAAGATCAATTAAGGACTCGCACTCAAAGCCTGCAGCTTAGATACTCTTCCCACTGAGCAAGTGCTACTAGAAGTAATATTTTCCATGACGAAAATTGCAAAACCACCTTAATCAAAAGGCTCGAAAGGAGAACCTGTGAGACGGAAGTACCAAAGTCAAGTCCCGGGGTTCCAAGGGAGGCTTGACTGGAGGTTTAACATGTAATACTCCTTTCAAAATGTAGTTGCA
Organism: Protopterus annectens; assembly: GCF_019279795.1. Classification (NCBI taxonomy): domain Eukaryota; kingdom Metazoa; phylum Chordata; order Ceratodontiformes; family Protopteridae; genus Protopterus; species Protopterus annectens. The sequence continues at coordinate 1,127,066,275 of NC_056747.1, read as the reverse complement.
TAGGCAGAGAGAGTGTCTAATGATCTAGAGAACTTAATCCATTTACGAGAATAAACTTTCCTAGTGGAAGGTGTGTGAAGCCAGAAGAATTTCACTAACAGGAGATGGGATTGTCAGGCAGCCTAGCAATCACTGGAAGTGAAGGAACCAAACTGTGAGCTTGAGACTGTGCAGGTTCAGATGAATCAGTCCCAGAGAATGAGAGGAGATAAAACAGGTCTTGGGAATGATCCAAGATCCACGGACTGTGGATCAGATGAGGCCATAGTGAAGACCCAGTGGCCAATAGTGCGTTACAAGTGTCCCTCAGTGGTTCCCCCTGAAGGGGGGGGGGGAGAAGAGATCAGGGCAAAGTAGCTTCTACATTTGTAGCTTAGTGGGGAAGCAAACTGGTCGCAGCAAGGCTTGCCCCAGCACTGGCAGATCCGCTGTTACAGGGTTGAGGGACCACTTGTGAGGCACGAGGATGTTCCTGCTCAGATTGTCTGCAATACGGTTGGAACTCTCGGGAATGTCTGGCTATAAGGAAGCGGTTGGAAGCTAATTGCCCAGTGCCAAATCCTTATGTCTTCCTGACGCAGGGAGTAAGGTCTGGTTCCGCCTTGCTTGTTGATATACCAAACAACTGACATGTCTGACTGAATTGCAATGGTCCCAGAGGGTAAGGACATATGGAACGCTTGCAATGCTAGGAGAACTACCCTCAGTTCCAGGACATTTATGTGCAAATTGACCTCCATGGGGGACCAGATGCCTTTGACAGTCTTTCCCTGGAAATGCCCCACCCTAACAGGGAAGCATCTGTGGTCACCATGGCAAGACAGAACAGTTGACAAGAATTCGTTTGTGGGTTCATCCACCACATTTCTTCCTTGCAACGGTTTGAAAGACTTAACATGTGGTTGAGTGGGTAAATCATCAACAAACATTGTGCAGAAAGGAACCACTGCAGGATTCTTATGTGCAGTCTCGCCAGTGGTACCAATGTAATGGCAGCCACCATGGGGCCTAAGAGTTGCAGTACAAGACATGCTGGGTACATAGGTCGGAGGAAGTTGTTCTTGGACTTGGTGTGTTATGTTCGAAAACCTGTTTGGGGGGGGTGGGCTTGGCAGGATGTGTCAAAGACCGCTCAAATGAATTCCAGTGTCATTGGAGACCATGAGATTTCTCCTAGTTGATTGTAATCCCCAAGCGGAGAGCGAGACCTTAAACTCGAAGATGAGCTACCAAAACTGCAATACATTTGGTGAACACTCGAGGGGCTGTCGAGAGACCGAATGACAGCACCCTGAACTGGTAGTGATTGGCTCCCAACCAGGAGTGGAGAAACCTCAGAGAGTGCTGATCCATTTTTATGTGGTAGTATGCATCCTGGAGGACTATAGAGCACATCCAGTTATCCCTCCCTAGGAAGGAAGAATGGACTGTATCATGGCCATCTGGAAATTTTGAAGTTTGATGAATTTGTTCAATAGGCTGAGACCCAGGATTGGTCTCTAGTCCTGTCTTTTTTGGCACTAAAAAAAAAAAAAAGAACCTCGAGTAAAACCTGGATCCTGTCTGGTCTGGTGGGACTGGTTGGATGACTTTTCCTTAGCAGCTTTTCTATTTCTAAGGCTAATTTCCCTGATTGGGTGGTACGTCAGGGATGCGAGTTAAATCTCGACTGCTTCCAGAGGAAAGCAAAAATCGGTCTGCCGAAGAATCTCTAGCGCCCTGGTTACGTGGACACCCTCTACCCCGAAAGGGACTTCTTCCATACAAGTTGCCTCCTCTGCCCCCCGGGGGGGCAGGGGGGAATTGTTCACGAGTGCCACAAAAAGGTACTTGGGATTTCTTGAACCACATTTTTCCTTCCTTCTGGTTCCTGGAGTAGGACCTTTGGGGGTTGGAAAGGATTATGCCCACAGCAGACAAGGTCTTTCTCACTAAGTGCAAGTGTCTCTTGTAATTTGGGTCCAAAAGTGCAGATTCGTCGACAGGTGCATTGATGAAGGAAGATTTAAAAGGGTCTCCAAAGTCACACAACTGCATCCAAGCACTACGTCTCATGACAACGCCCGATGCTGCAGCTCGAGCTGCCTCCTTGGTGGAGTGAGTTATCAAATGCATCGAGGGGTTAGAGATGGATTCAAGGGTAGCTAGCTGCGAGGCGACAGTATCACGCACCTCACCAGGCAGTACCCCACCAAAAAGGGAGACATTTAGGAAATTAGGCCTCTTTGGAGGAGTGTAAAGTGCGCCAGATAGTAACAGCGACCAAATGGCAAATGTCACTGAAGCACAAGCCCATTCCCCTAGTTTGTCCATGGTCCGGGACTCTGTTTGGAGGATAGACAGTGGAACTACCTTCTGCCAGGTCCCTCTTGGTGGCCGCCACCACGACCATAGAATCAACTGTCAACTTGCTAGGACCAGTGGGGCTGGTCTTCAGGTATAGATAAATTCTTTTGCCTGGCCTCTGAGGGACAGGTTCTACATTGTCCGGGGCCTTCCAGGCACACTTGCACAATGATTTTAACAAGGACATCTGCCAGTGAAGTCACCCAGGAAGTAGATGGCCAGGCATGGAAGGCCTGCAGGAACACAGATTCCTCAGAAGGGTTACAGGACTTCGCCTCTCCACTGCTTGAAGATTGAGGTGGTCTCTGAATGAGAGTCATATGGGGGAAGACCGTGGGGACCATAGATTCCTCCGGTGAATCAAGGTGCTTCCTCTTGCACAGTTTCTTCCGGGGTGGCTCCCCAGTGGGATCTTCTGAGGACGATTCCGGAGAAGGGGTTCCCTTCAAAGAGGGAACTCATGACTCCCGTGCCCAGGGTCCTGAAATAGAGGGTTGGGAAAAATGCATGCTAGAAGAGGGTTCTGATACTGATGTCATTGGTGCAGACTGCAAGTCCACTACCTGTACAGCAGGCCCACCTGAGGAGGAGGGATGGGAGTCCGGAACCGGAGGGACAACCTCAGAACCGGGGTCACACCTCACTGTGAAGAGCTCTGGGAGAACTAGAAGCCGGAGCAGTGGACAGATGGCGCCAGTGAGAAAATAGGCGCCGGGCTAGGTACCAAGGTGCAGATAGTCCAAGCACTGCTTTGGAAGAGCATCGGTTCCACCAGAGCCTATGCAGCAAGGGTTGACTGTGCCAACAGGGAAAACACTGTCGGAACAGAGACAGTATGCACCGGAGTGGAAGTATCTTGTCCTTGGCAAGTATTCGAGTTTTGGAGCTGAAGAAACTTGTCGGCACCATGGCTGGGGATGGTGCCGAAGCAGGTACAGTCACTGCAGCCAATGTCGGATCCAAGGACAGCACCGAAGTCAGTGGTGCCGAGATCAGAACCGAAATAGGGGTGAATATCAGACGGCACCAAGGGAGAAGACAGAATCTGGTGCAGAAGAGGTCTGCACTAAGGGTGCCGGCGAAGCACGGAGCAGACTGTTCTGTAACAGACGGAGATGCAGGAACCCATTGACTCAGTTAGTCACCATTTTTTGGAGGGGGTGAGACCTCGGACCCAGACAGAGTCTCTGAAAAAGGTGTCTTGAGTAATCCTTTTAAGTTTATTTTTACGTTATGCTAGTGTACAATTACTAAAACAAGCACAAAATGTCAGTGAGCTTTAATATGATCCATGCCCAAAGAGTAGACACAATGAACATGTGCATCTGAGTTAGGCATCTTACGTCCACACTTGTCATACTGTTTAAATCCCAACTTAGCTTTGTCTGATATAGTAAGGCAACAAGGCTGTCCTATAGAAAAATTAAAGGGAGAAAATACCAATGATAAAAAAAAAAAAATTACCACTAGTAAAAAAGGAAAGACCTGTCAAAGACAGGAGAGAGGAACAGTACCTTCTTCCGGCTTTTCCCGGTTAGGGGCCGCCACAGCAGATCACCTGTCCGCTGCTCATGATTGGCAGTGGAGTTTTACAGTGTCAAGTTGCCCAGCCAGGCATCTAACCTTCCACAGAAGGCGCACACGCACTCACACCCAGGGCCAATTTAGAGCGTCTAATCCACCTACAGCATGTCTTTGGGATGAGGGACAGTACCAATAAAAGGTAAAAAATTAAATTACCAAGGAAAAGGATAGGAAACAGGCTTAGGTTATAGGAGACAAGGCCAACTTGACTAAAAATTAAATAATTCTGAAGAGAAACTGTCTTAAAATTAAGAAATTTCTACTTAGCTTAGAGAGATGGCTAGCACACCTGACTAGGAACGCGGCAAACGAGATATGAAGTTACTAGGAGAGGGGCGTTATGGGTGGGTGTTAGCTGAGAGTTTTTGGCTGGTGCAAGCTTGGAAACAGCCGCATCTGTTCCGAAGACAGAACAGAGGTCCTAATGATAATGAATAAACAAAGATTTACAACATCAGATAAGGAATTACTAGAAGACAGAAATCAAAATCTAAACCAGAAGTAGTGAGCATACCAAGAGAAAAATGGAACTGGTATCTTTAGAAAAGGGTAGGAGCAAATTACATAGAAAAAAATGGGAATTGTGGAACAATACCTGCAGAGGAGGAACAAGGTTTAAAAGAAGGCAGGATTTAAATGAGCTATATAATGTTTGACTTAAGTGATGTATAACACTTGCAACTAAAATTACATCAATATTAATCATACATTTAGGACAGGCAATTTCATAAAGTTTGTTTAAAAAAATAAAAAGATCTTCTTTGATGATTCACTCAATTCTAAAAATGTCTACCCTGGTTCAGTAAATAAATGAAACTGCACCAATTCAGACAAGGGCTTCTCCAACTGTTAGGCAGTAACAAATCAACCAACCTATAACTTGCTTTGTCCACTCACATCCATAAATAATGTCCTTATTAAATAACAAAATTAAATTACATCCATGTTCTATAGTACAGCTTCCCAAACAGGGCAGGCGTGCAATTGTTTAGAGATGCATTTATTTCCACCCTTTTCCCTTCATCCTCTCCACCTCCGATGAAAGATAAAACTCAAGGATTGTAAAAATCACATCCGTCACTTCATCACTGGTGTAAATAAAGCTTAGTCACTGCCATGCAATCAACTAAAGCACTCTTTTAATTAACCAAACACCTTCCTGGTTAGCAAGCTCCTTCACATGGAGAACTCTACATGGACTTATTTCTATTCGGTGTTACTCCAGAACAGAATAGTGTTACTCCAGAACAGAATAGTGTTACTCCAGAACAGAATAGTGTTACTCCAGAACAGAATAGTGTTACTCCAGAACAGAATAGTGTTACTCCAGAACAGAATGTGGAAGAACCAAAAGACTGAAAAAATATAATCAAAACATGGGAAGGCTTAAAAATTAAAGAGCAAGCATTCTGGTGGGAAGGGGCCTACACCCCTCCCCAACTTTACATTTACTAACTCCACAGTTACATTGACTCAAAGAAGAAATCTCCCATCACTGCTGGCACACAAACTGCCATGAAAAGCAGGAATTGGCATAGTGCTCCTCGGCATCTTGTGCTTCAGGCAACGGATACCCTGGGAATCTTAGCATGGCCATCTGTTAGCATGTTTTGACCGTGACAACCCCACATTTCACTTGTATACATTAAAAGAGCCCTCTCTCACTTGGACCTTACCATATGGAAATCTTTTTCATAAACCCTTCACAAGCTGCCTACATTTACCTATTTTACTAAACAGCTTAAACCCAACTACTGAGACAAAGCAGTTATACTGGATGGTTGTTAAATAGCAACCTAAACTTAAATGCATTTCACAACCCACAACTGCATGCCCCGAGGCACACACAAAGCAACAGCTATTCCTTTGTAAAAGGATTAAGATTTTAGTTCTGTTATTGTACATAATAGATTAACTATAATCTACTTTGCTCATTTTCTTTCCTTTTATCTAGATTATGGCTGAAAATGGGCTCAAATGGTCCAGTACATATACTAAATACAAACTGTAAATAATCACCAACCAAGAGCAATTTGATGATAGAACAATTGCCTTTTCCAGCGGTAGGGGGAGCCCCTTCATCTATTAAAGCAAAACTGAGGGCAGGTAGTCAAGAGATCCTTACCTTCAGGAAGGAGCTGGATGACTCCCCAGGCACCCATAAAGTTCAAACACGGGATCTGAGACATCAAATCATTACATTTATACAAGCTCAATGTTTGTTAGCTGTGTTTTCATTTAACACGTCTGATGAAATGATGAAAATGGTCACCTACAACTTTAATAAACACAGCTACACAACTGTTTTGCTCAGACTACAAATTTCTCCTAGTTTGGGTTTTTTTTTTTAATTTTCAAAAGACTGAGGTAGCCCAGGGAAGACTTGAGACCACTTCCAACATCTCCGAAGACCTGAAGAGGGGATGTTCTCTCCTCACTGTTTGCTACCAAGAGAGAATATGACCCACCAACCCACAGACCTTGCTACCACTTCACTGACTAAAGTCAAAGTATCTATATATAGTGTGCACAAAATACTTTCTAAAAGTAAAAGATCTGGCCACATGCAGTCTCAACCAATTTAAAATTACCTGACCAGTGTGACAGTTCACTTCCATGTAATCATGCAGGTAAAATGTAATATTTTGTCTATATGCATATAACATATAGAGCAACAAAATTTTGATTTGTACTGCTATTCCTATGCCCAAGAAAGCAATCTACAATCAGCATATTCCAGGGACAAGTGGCACACCCTGCTCTTCTACATTATGAAGAGACGGACCAACATCTTGACACTGGATGTCCCTCTATCCCACAAAAGGAGCAACACTTGACCACCCCCACATAGAAGGGTTACACAATACTCATTTATATATTTATTTGTTAGCCAGTCCAAGTAAATCAACAGCTTGCTGCACTTCTGATTCTGCTGTTCTTAGGTATCCATTTAACATCTCATCCAATCTGCCAGAGTCAATGGTAGCTCAGGTGGATGTAAGTGTTACTGGAGAGAGCAGAAGTTCCCTAGTACCCTTGTCAAATTTCCCCTAGTTTGTATGACTGCTACTGCATGCCTCCCCTGAAGAGAGGTCATTCGTCTAGTGGGACTAACCTGGTCAAACTGCAAAGAAAAAGGTTCATCAAGACACATTCAATAGATCCCAGGGACAGAGAAAATATCCAAATTCAAACATTCAGTACAAAATATCCTTAGCAGAAGACACTGAATACGAGTACATAGAGGACATGCAAGCAAAACAATGGCATAACCAAGTGTAAAACAACCTTTTTAATTCTACCAATAGTCAATGAAAACTTCAAAATTTACCTGACTCCACAGAATAGACTAATTTTTTTTTTTTACAAATGCCTTCCTCCACAGAATAGACTATTTTTTTTTACAAATGCCTGCAAAAGACTATATACATATTCATCCTTTTCCTTCCACACATAAAACCTTACTATCAGTCTTCTACTGTATGCATTTTATTGACATCTACAACCATTTTTTGTTAGTTGTGTTGCAGAGGATGCATTTACACAACACAATTTAAAGTTTGCTGTGCATTACAGTTTTATTTCACCACATTCCCCTCACCAAATGCACGGCTTTTAATGCAACCTCTTTAGGCATTAATAATCAGTAGAAAACATTTGCCTCTGGTAAAGAAACACATACTTAATTTCAAATACAAAGTATGATCCAATCTTTCTGGTCTACATTGCCAGGGTGGATTTGTCTACATTGCCAGGGTGGATTTGTTAGGGAATGCAGGTCATTTACACCATACTAGCTAAAGACCAGTTCACAAAATTCAACCCCATTTATACCTAGACTATACCTCCAAAAGTGGCCAACTTCCATCTCATCGTTAACAACTTGCTTCAATGGTCTTGCCTTTATGCTGAACTTATGTCAGCTTGCTAACTGTGGAGTGCACTGCTTACAACTGGCCAACAGCAACACTAAGTCTCAAGAACAACTGCAATATATTGATCCCAACAAAAAAAAAAAAAAAAAAAAAAAAAAAACACAAGTAAATATATTCTCACCAGTTGAATATTTTTATACTGTAGTCTTTACTCTGAGCAGTTAGTATTAAATTACATAAGCAAAGACTTTCCCATTAAGAACTACATTACCTGTCAAAATTGGAGTAACCTACAAGGAATTTACAGCAAGACAGAGCATGTGAGAGAATGTAACACTCAGCACTGACCAGCCTGCCTCCTTTATCTAGTCTTATGGCACATACTGCCAACTGCCTTCTTTCATTATGATTACTTGCAAACCTGACTTCCAACTGTGGTGTACCATTTCAATCCATGTGCAGCCTATAATACTAAAAAGATCAAAGTTTCTGGTGACCACATACTGTGCGCTATGCAAACTCAACACCCACAGCATAACTTTTGTTTGTGGCCCAGTATTGCGTTAATCAGAAGACAGCCACTCGTCTCATTAAACTGTATATGGGTTGAAAAAGCATCTGGCTACATGAACAAAAAGCTGAGAAAGCTTAGAGCATTCATATATGTACATCTACATCAAAGAAGGCAAACTTCTTGCTGTGAAAATGGGATGGGTATAGCCTATCCCACCTTTACGTAATAAGTATGAACCAGTTTTTTGACTTACAAAATGTATGTTCTTACACATTATAAATGTAGTGCAAATAGGTAAACACCAGGTAAACACCAAGATAAGATATTTTAATTTATTGATATCTAGCCACCAGGAAAGTCCAGTTGGGCAATAATTAGTTTTCACTGGAAGAAGGAAGAAAAGCTCCAGCCTAACAGTAGAATACAGCAAATATAAACATGATATATAGTGCAATTTTTTTCAAGTACAAACAGTTGTAAAAATACAATACAGAGTAAGCAAATAAATAGTAAGATTGTCTACAGAAACCAGAGAGAACCCGGTGACTGCAATGATATTCATATGAGTCAGTGGGTGTGCCCATTTTCGAATAGTATTACAATGCAACATTTCTTTTAACGAAATATTGCGTCTTCCCAAACACATACTTTTATTTCTATAGTAATGGATACAAAGGGCAATACAAGCTTTCAGAGTGCAACCCAAAATGTATTTTATGTACAGTTTAAAATGATACTTCATACCCCAAGCAGCACTAACAAATACTTTAAAGCAAATTCTTGGAAAAAAAAAAAATAGTTTTATCGTTTACGAGGTATTAGAACAGTACCTCGCAGGATGCACAGTGGCAAATCTCACCCTAACCACGCCTCCAGGCCTACAATTCCTGGCAGGCTGTTGAATCTGCATTCCTGCGGTGAAATGAATATTGATGAATGCGGTCTGTTGACAGGACAGGAAGGGCATCTTATTTGAAATATAGCAACTGATAGCAGCAGGATAGGGCAAATGAGAAATCAAGAATGAGAAGCACATCATGAATTAAAGCAAGGAAATGTATGCAGTAACACCTTAAACAGCACCGCTCAGTTTACTTTTAACACGCTTCATAGGTCATGCACTGTGGCTAGCAACAATTAACCGCTAAATCTGCATGAATTTCTACATACATATTTGTAGAGAGAGACAGAAGGTTAGTCAGTGTACCCTCTTGGAGTTGGTATATTGAAGTAACAGGGGGTAGAGGGCCCCCCCCCCACAAAAGCATAGAGAAAAAGTATTGATTATTTTGTGGTTAACTTTGCATGCGATATCCTTAGTAACATGTTCATTAAAGACTGCTTTACGGAGTTGAAGTTGGTATCGTGCATGAAAACATAAATTAAGTCACATGCACATTTCAGTCATTAAGCATTTCCACACCCAATTCCCCTGTCAATCACTGGCAACACACCCACATAAGCATAGAACTAAACGTGAGGCACTGTTCTAATGCAAAACCATTTATGGCAGTCCCTAAACATTCATTAACTGTATTCACAATAATTTACACAAAACTATTTACATATAGGCCACTATACAAACAGAGCAAAAGTCGTTTAAACAGCATGGTAGGCAGACAGCAGCACATATACAGAACTGAATTAAATGTCTCAAGTCAGCTAACCTATCCTGCCTCACTGCTTTTTCATTCAAGTGCAAATTCTAACAGTGCTACCAAGAACATGTTAAAATCTGAAATCATGTTCATTCTAGAAAGTAAATTTGTTTTCATAACAGGAATCTACAGATCATAACCGAACAAGAGTCATAATATATAAAAATTTCCACACCCATCCATCAGTATCTCTTCCCAAAATAAAAAGAAGAGCAACTGGAAACTAATCTAAACTGACCTAGTAGCACAGTATGTGGTAGAGCTCTAACAGGGCTTGTGCTTTTACGAAGCAGTAAATACCATAAAGTTATAAAAGTTCTGGTCTTTCATTAGAAGAGTCTAAACCCAAAAGATGTAACAATTTGTTTAAAAATAAAGTAAAAAAAAAGGGCACCACAGTGGCCCCAAGCCTCAATTATTATTCATCCAGACAAAAATAACACACCTTTTGCAAGTAAAAATGAGAGATTCACTCAAACCACAGTCAACACATCATTTGCATACATCATGGCCAGTTGGCTTGTCAATCACATAGACCTTGCCCAGTTCTGCGTAGTCCAAATGAGGGGTAGCAAGATACAATTATGCCAAAATTAATAATTAGACACTACAAGATACACCTCTCAACTGTCCCTGACTGACTCAAATTTTAACTCTGTCCCTCCTAAAACTGGTGACTTTGAGAAAAGGTGGTGAATTGCACTTAAATAAATGACAATTAGAGTTATAGACTTTTTACTTTAGAAACTGTATATTAATTCACCTTTTATTCTATCAATGTCTCAAGATAACACTAACAATTTAAAAACAAGTGTCCATGATTGTGTTTGTCCCCGACTGGTTGAAAGCTATGATAAGACATGAGAGCGAGACCAAAGACTGGTTAGTAATGAAAAGAGTATGTGTATGCACGAGAAGAGATGAGACTAAGAAGTACATTTAAAAAGATACAGGGATACTTAAACTAATTGAAAGATATGTACTTTTTAACAGCACTGCAAATGAGTGAGATTTTCAGTAATGAAACAGCAGTTGGTAAGAAGGTAGGTGAAAGAGATGCATCACAGGTGACTGACTCTATAGTCGGGCACACTGATGTCCCACTCACTAGGCTGAACAAGGAGAAAATTACAGTCAGCTGCCTGTCGGGTACCAGGATCCGCCACATAATGCATGCACTCAAGTCACTTCACAACAAGTACAAATACAACTCTGTCATTGTGCATGCTGGAGTGAATGATTTGAGACTTACCTCCCTGGACTACAGGAAGAGAGAAATGGAAGAGCTCTCTGATCATGTGGCCCAGGCAGTATGACCCTAGCCCCGAGTAGCATCCTGCCTTCGCCCAGAATGATACCACAGTATAAAGACAAAATGACTGACATCAACAATTGGCTAAGCTTCTGGTGTCATTCAAAGGGGATCCAGTATCTGCCTGCCTGGGACGACATGATCGACAAACCACGATGGATCCAGTATCTGTCTGCCTGGGACGACATGATCGACAAACCACGATGCTTTGCCAGAGACTGTCTGTACCCGTCACTCCTGGGATTCAGGTTACTGGCTAAAGCTCTTGCCACCCCTATAGTGCCTTTTCTAGACAAGGTTCAAAAGGACAAAACCACCACCATAACAGATACAAGCATGCAAAATCTGAAGGTAATGCTACTCAATGCTAGAAGTCTACATCTCAAAATGCACTCGAGGCACTCCTAAAAATGGAGAACATAGATATCTGTGCAGTAACTGAGACCTGATTCAAGGCTCCAGAGACCACCCCTGCAATACCAGGCCACAACTCTTACCACACTTTTTGGCCATCAAACCAAGACCAAAACACTAAAGGTGGAGTGTCCATATTCACCAAGAATATTCACACCTCCGGGCTAGGTGCCCAACATAATGCATCTGAAATTCTCCAGGTGCAACTAACACCAGGTAAGGCTGCAATCCAAATTGTAGCTTGCTACAAATCCCCCACCATGCCCCAAGATTCTCACTACACCTTTCTAAAACTGGAAAATATGGGTCTATATTAGGAGATCGAAATTCTGTTTCAGCAAACACCACAAGACCAACACGTATAGTGAGAATTATGATAACTGCAAACATTCAAAACCGTGAAATGTCCAAGTGTCATGGTTGGCCCGTCTGCAGTATAGCTCCGTAAGGTAAGTGTGCGATGGTTACGGACCTTAGAGTTAGGGTGCGGGTTTAAGTTAAGTGCATAGATAGTAATGTATGCAAAGTTTAGTGTAGGATTTGGTTGGTGTATGTCTGAGTTTTATTTATTATGTTTGGGTATGTAGCACGCGGTGGTGCTGACTGACAGCTCAAGATTTGAAAATTTGCAGTTTAGGGGGTTCGGCATAATTGCAGTTCAGGCTGTGTGTGTCGGTACTGTGGTTCTACGGGTTTTCGATTACGCAATATAGACCCGAAAATATTAAGATACAACCAAACACCCTACTACTGGGTGATTTCAACTACCCTGCCATTAACTGGGAAAACTACTCTGGTGCCAACACCTTTTCCAACGGTTCTTGGAATTCAGCCCTGGATCAACTAATCCATTGTCCCACCAGGGGCTCAAATACCCTAGACCTGGTCATTACCAACATGGGAGATAGATGCTCCACACCAGTGGTCACCTCCTCATTGGTCAGGTCTGACCATAAGTAAATCACCCTTGACAATCACATCCCACCCCCCACCCCCATCCAGTTAGGAAACCTACATAAAAAAATCTCTCCAAAGCCAACTTCATGCTACTCAACTCTGAAGTGACAAACTTCATGACACCCATGCAGACAGGAGCTGAAAGTTCGACTGCTGAATCCTACACTAAGGCACTGTACGAGCACATCCACTAGTGCATGAATCGTGCCATCCCAAATACAACCAAGATGCTCTCCTCAAAAAAAAAAAGGAAGCCAATCCGGTGGTCCCCTGCCATAAACAAATTATACAACAGAAGAAAGAAACTGTTGCATAAAAGAGGAAAATCCCAGGATGCAAAAAAACTCCCTTACCAGCCCTCAGTAAGAAGCCGAGGTCCCTCAAAATCCTCCAAAGCTAGTTACGGAAATAAAAATTGCCAAAGATTCCAAAGACAACCACAAGGCATTCTATAGTTATGCCAAGAATCTAAATGGAAATGCTCAGATATGCTCTGAGCTACAACAGAATGGCATTAAATATATCGATCCCAAGGATATTGCCAATATCCTGGCAGATCCATTTAGTGCCTTCACCCCCCCCTCTCAACCCCTAAAGGGGCCATCTCAATACCAAGAGACTGCCAAATTCCAGTAATCACAGCCACACAGGTAGAAACCGCACTCTCCAAATCTAAGAATACAGTTTCCATGGGACCAGATGATAGAACTACAAAATGAACTGGCACCTCACCCAAGTGTCATGTTTAATCATTGCCTCACCTCAGGCTTCGTGCCCACTGAGCAGCGCACAGCTACAGTTATCCTACTCCACAAGGGGGGGTGGGATCTACCTTGAATCCCAAGAACTACCATCCCATCAGTCTGACGAGCCTGATCTGCAAGGGCATGGAACGCATTATCATGAACTTAAACAAAGACATTGGCGACCTTCAAACACTGGACCCCACCCAGTCTGGGTTCGTGAAAGGCCGATCTTGTCTCCTGAACCTGATTGATCAGTCTCCAGAGCTGTGGACGAGGGTAAGGCAGTCCCACACAGCCTATCTGGACCTCGCCAAGGCCTTTAACACCATCCACCACTCTGGAATCATAGATTAACTTACTAAGCTGGCCATAAATCCCCATTTCATTCGATGGGTTGCCAACTGGCTTACTGACAGAACCCAGACTGTAAAAGGAGCAGACTCCAAATCTATCTCCAAACAAGTGACAAGTGGAGTACCTCAGGGTTCAGTCCCGGGACCGCTCTTGTTTGGTATCTACTTCTCTGAAGTACAGGCCAACACTAAGGGACTCTGGCTAACAAAGTTTGCAGATGACTGCAAACTAGGAGCTATTATTGAATCCCCAAATTATGTGGATATTCTACAAAAGGGCCTTACAGAAAAGATGCTGGGGCCAGAGCCATGGGCTCAAGCTTAATTCCAAGAAATGTATAGTTATCCCCTTTGGGAAAAAACATGTACCCATGAATTACCACATAGGTGGCAGTACACTAAACACCGAAAGTGTGATCAGAGACTTAGGGACACAGGTGGACAGTAGTCTCACCTTCGATAACCACATTGCCACAACGGTCAAGAAATCCTGCTATGTGGCACACCTCATCACTAAGGGCTAAGGAAAAAAGGAGGTCACTGTCCCACTGTACTCATCCCTCATTAGACCCATTATAGAGTACAATGCCCCATTTGGTATGCAACTCACAAGACATCTGCAACAACTGGAAAGGCTGCAGAAATGCCTCACTAAAAGAATCACAGGCCTAAAGCAAATGCCTTATGCTGACTGTCTTAAAAAAAAAAAAAAAAAAAAAAAAACCTCCAGCTATACTCTGTGGCGTATCATCTACTCAGAGGTGATCTCTGCTTAGCATACAAGGCCATGTCAAACCCTGAGCTGTTGGGACATGCTCCACTTAAAGAAATCCCAATCCCTCAGAGCCATACGCTCCAAGGATCTAAACCTTGTTATCACAATAAACAAAACATGCTGGAGGAATAGGTTCCTGACCAAGAGACTCCCCATACTCTGGAAGAGACTACCTATGTATATCAAACAAACCTCCTCAATAGCACTCCAAGAAAACTCTTGATGATTGGATAGGAAATTCACCCCGGGGATCACTTCTGTGGCTCTACTTGACGGGTGCACAGGAAAATAATTTTCTTGGGTGGCAAAAGCCAGGGTACCGTTTGGCTAGGCTTATATAGGCCGTAGGGCCAATAGACTAGTACTTGCCTATGAACCTATACATATCAGCAGAACACCGCCTTGGCCCTCTTCAAAAAGAACCTTGACGATTGGATGGGAGATAGGGGATCATGTCAGTCACCCTGCTAGACAGGGGGTCCAGGGAAGTAAATATTTTCGGAAGAAATATCCAGGGAATTGTTATGGCTAGGCTTGAATAGGCCCTGGGCCGATAGGTTCATAGGTTAGTATTAGGCTATATAAAGACATTTATAAATGCACCACTATGAAAGGGCAGACATGGCTCTCAACCTTTTACTCTCAACATAAAAGGACAATGCAGAGACATAATTAGGATAAGAGTCTCAAACTGGGGACACTTTAAATGCACATACTAGAAATGAGACTGTATACTAACATTTTTTCTTTAGTAAAGTAATAACCAGTACTAACTGTAATTTTATGAAGATCAGTACGGACTGTAGTTTTTTCAAAAAGCAACCCCATTTTTAGGGGAGACAGATTTCCTGCAACATTAAGGACGTCTCTAAAATTAAATACGAGAGAGGCCATCACGGAAACATAATAAATGCCTTGAGAGTTTTAGAAAAACTCTCAATCGCTACAACTGAACCACAATAAAATTACTGTTGCAACATCTCATGTTAAAAACGTCGAAGTGCCAACCCTGCTTCTTCATCTGGGTCAAGGAGCAATAATGTTACACCAGATGACAGTCTAGTATAAGAAATCTGGGCTCAACAACAACGCCGTAAAACTTGCAACTATTTAAAAGCAGTACAGATTTAGCATTCAGCCAGTTTGGAACTCTGCACGTTTCCCATGAGATCTGCAGTACTAGATTAACTTTGAAATGACAGCTGTACACAGACTGTAAACAAGGCAGCGGGTGATAGATATACTACCCCCTCCCCAAGTTAGCTTTGTATTACTATAGCCCTCAACCTTCCATCTCCACAATTAGGTACACTAGCCCTCATAACGTGGAGAAAAAGGGAAAAAGCTGGAGCACGTGCGGTAACGGCTTACTAACAACTTCAACATGAAAGGTTATAGGACGGTCAGAATATGCTGGTTTTATTTACAAAGTATCTTGTAATTAATATGATTAATTTATATTTACCATGGATATCGGTTAAAAAACTCCTAACACTGGATGTGTGACAGGCACTTTAAATATGGAACTTCGAGAAACATGAACTTTTTATACCCCAATTCAAGTACGTTCCTCGTAATGAGGTACACTTTTAAGGTGACCTCGACTCCGTTTACAAATTGCTAATAAATTAATCCGTAACGAGCTATGAGTGTTGTACTGGAAGAACGGACGGCAAAACAACCCCCCAAAAAAATTGACAGTCACTGACCCCCCCTACTACATATATTGGGTAGGAACAAGAAAAAAAAATAGAGTAACAACATGCCGGGGGGGGGGGGGTCAGTACGTTTTCAATTTCACAGAAACTCTGGCAACTTCACAACTTCCCTTACTCGATGCAGTCCTATCACGGAAATAAACAAAAAATACCCTTAGCCCCTAGTTTTAATCACACAAACGCTGTCCAGAAACTTGTCAGCTGCGACAGTTTTGTAATACATAGATCTAGAGTCCTTAAAAACTAACTCAAACATCATTTGCATTATTTTCCAACACTCGTGTAGCCCAGAAATGTCCTTGCGTACATCCCGAAAATTCACACAATCTATCGGCCTTACCAGAGACAGAAGACACCCCTAAATTTCAAGCCAGACAACTTCCAGCAAGTACACTTCAGTTTGAGTCAGCCGTCGTTGTTCCATACTATCAATGTCTGACAGCTTATCAAAACTCTTATTACTTATACACAACACTTTTGTTATCGGATCAAAATGCACATCTACTAACCATATAAACCCAAACAAAAGTTTCCACACAAAAAGTTACCTTAATCCGTTTAAATTTCCAATATTACCGCCCACAGAACGATATACTTCGTCAGTTTCTACAGTGGCCGCTAAAGTCCAAACCATTCATTCCAATGTCAAACAACAGATGCGTTCTATTCGTGCGCATACCCTGGTCTGTGACGCGTGGAAAGAGGCATTACTGTAGCAGCTGTTCATTTGTACCGTTTGCATTCGTATTGAAGTAGATTAAATTGCTGTGGTATGTTCGAAAGTGCTTATTTCTTGTCTTGTCCCTAAGGTCTGTCAACTGTTCTTTTTGCCTCATATTTTTCG
The DNA here is from genome assembly GCF_019279795.1 of Protopterus annectens. Classification (NCBI taxonomy): domain Eukaryota; kingdom Metazoa; phylum Chordata; order Ceratodontiformes; family Protopteridae; genus Protopterus; species Protopterus annectens. The sequence goes on along the minus strand of NC_056747.1, from coordinate 1,127,049,179 downwards.
TCTTTTCCTCATAAAATGCGTGGGTTTTCAAGCAAATTATTGAGATTTGACGTCACTAAATAATGACAGTCGTTTAAGTTTCAAACTTCATATCCTTAAAAAAATACACAATAGTTCAAAACCTATTCTAGCAGCAGTCTGAGTTTATAGGAGCATTTTTTTAATGTGTCACTATTTTGGCCCTTCCCCCCAATTATTTCTGGCTTTGTCCAGACTTCTTATGCAGAGAGGTTGTAAAGTATGTATGCCTTTCTCTATTTTAGGGGATCTTTCGCATTTTCAGGATTGAGTTACACATGCGCACTACGTTCCTATTTTTGGAGGCATGTCCCTGTTTTCAGGCATAATTCACCTAACCATCCTGCCTGAAGCGGTCTAGAAAAAAAAAAAAAAAAAAAAAAATTAGATCACGTGACTAAAATACTAGCGGCACCAACAATTTAAGGAAGGGGTACACATCATACATCTCCGTTTTTCAGAAGCAAAACTAAATTACCTTTCAATAGAGTTCATCAAAGTCTACAGGTTGTACACTGTGTGCTGATATTTTTGCATCATTTGGTCAAGTTGTTGCTGTGTAGTAAGTATCTCGCATTCCTAGTGGATGCAGGAAAAGTTTTTGATATATGGTGTTATCATTTTGTGCTACTTTGACTACTTTCATTGTCTGCAGTTAGAGAAGTATATCCCTGATTTTGGCTTAGAATTTTGTTCTGTCCTTCCGGTATTGTACTCGGCAACTTACCTTTTAGCACCTTCCCATGTGGAGCATAATCCCCCAATTAGCATTTTCACCTGCTTGATAAACATTTTTCTTTTAACATTTATTATATTCCAACCAGTGGAGGCTGGTGACTTCAAATCACAGGGGGACTGCAGGAGACAGCTGAATGGGTGGGGTCAAGGGGAAGGGGTGTGGTCAACTAGAAAGGGGAGGAGCTATGCTCAAAACCACAAAAACTAACTTTAATTAAATACACTCCCCTGTGTGGCATAGCAAACCATCATTATGAGAGTCCAATCAAGACAAAAAAAGTGTAGAAGAATAAAAATATTTCAATGCATTGGCTGCATGACAGCTTACTTAATATCTAGATGGAAACAAAAGGTTGTGAGGCATAAAAAAATAAATTACTTTTTAAATACATTACTGGAATGCCAGTCAAAATCAAGTATAAGAAAAACCAGAAGCACTCAACTCAAACCACTTCTCCTTGCACTGCAGTTCTAATTATAATTTATATTCAGCTTTATTAAAGTACCAAGTAACATGCTGAAAGTAGAAATCTCTGTGATGCCCCCACTTGTAAAAATGTTTCTTATCCAAAAAAGACCTGCTGCCTGACAACTTGTTTCATGGGGAAAACATGATCAAAGTAAAAAATGGAAAGCAAACAAGAAACAAGCTCAAGATACATTGCTTAAAGGATTACTGTACAGGTTATGGACCACACATGATTGGCATTCTGTTTAGTTTATGGGTAAAGTCTGTAGAGATGTCTGGAAGTCTCCAACAAGAGTAATGAGCTTTTTAAAATAATGGAATCATGTCCTTTAATACCCAAGGCTTATACATTATCTAGTCAAGTATTCTCTGCATGGCAACAACAGAAAGGCTTTCAATGTTGGCATTTCTTTAACAATATGCTTATTAAAGCTTACTTGCATCTTAAGATCTCAGACAAGCTTACCTTATGGTCATTAAAGCATTGCTACTTAAACACAGAGCAACAGGCACTTTGAGTAATAAGCATAAATCTGAGTAATAAGCATAAATCAACAGTACAAAAATATGACAGAAACCAGACCATTCTACAAAATCAAGGACAGATGAAAAGCCACTGTAGTACTTGTGTCTACCTTGGATGGGGGGGGGGGGGACACACTGCATAACTATTTCTTGCCTTGCTTGGACACATCCAGAGTCACTACATGGGGGAGTGGGGTGCAACAAGTATGTCACAATTTGAAATGTCTCTGGCTGACTGTGATGGCCCTGACACATTTGTCATACCTCTCAACCTCAAGAGCAAGAAATCTGGACAAAGCCATCCACAGAAGTGGGACAAAGGCCCAAAAATAAGGACAATTTTTAAATATTGCTCTAATAAACTTAGAAAGATAATAGAGTAGGTCTTGCATTAGTATGGATTTTCTGAAGGGTATAAAATCTGAAACTCAAATGTCTGTCATTTTCTAACTTCGGTCTTTAGTGATTTGTCACTAATTTGCCAAAAAACACAATTTTATGAAAAATGGACCAAAAATGTGATGCAAAAATATAAAATAGGCACACAATACAGCTGGGAACCTGTCAAAGAAGGGACACTTTAATATTAGTACTGCTACCTTGAGCAGCTGACAAAATAAAATAATCTACATGCATTTCAAGTAATCTATAACTTTGATTATTACAGTTATTTCTTAATTGTAAACCCTCCATGTTTTCTTCCAAAATTGCTATTTTGCGGAGGGATTATTAGGGGGAAGAGCAACATTTTGAGCCAAAATCGGGGACAGTTGAGAGGTTGGCTATGCCTAATTCTATAAAGCAATGTATTTGCATGTACCTCTCAACCTGTTAATGCAGTAAATCTGAACAAGGCCAAATATATTGGGGGCACATATAAACAGTACTAAAAATTGCTCTTGTATAAATTGAGACAGTTGATAGAACAGCTCTTACTTTAACATGCATTTTTCTGAAGGTTATGAAGTATGAAACTCAGTGTATCATTATTTAGTGACTTAATTCCTAAATGATTTGCCAGAAAACTACAAATTTTATGAAGAATAAACCAAAATAAAAAGCAAAAATCTATTCATTCTTTGAAAATCTGGACAGTTGGGAGGTATAGTTCAGCTGGGCCTGTCTGAGTTTGCTGCCCTTCCCCCCCTGACAAAATCATGGTTGAATGGAGCCTCTGCAGCCATTCCAATGAACCATTACTTGTCTATTTCACTCCATTTACCATAAACACTAATGTGCATACTGCTTTACTTCTATGATGAGTTGGACTTAATTTGAAAGTTTTATTTTGTATTTTACAGCACAAACACTAAGTCATCTGCTAAACAAAGCAATGCAGTCTCACAATGAAAACTTAGCATTAAAACTTCTCTGCCCTTGAAACTCACATTCATTGAAACAGCATTGAAAGCCACATTCAAAGAAAATACATTTTGCCAGTGGCATATAAAGATTAATTTTGGGCTGTTTTCAAATCATAGGCCCCTTGCATATGAAACATACATGTGCTCTTTGATACACCTTCCTCATTGTACTAAAATTATATTCCTTGTACAATACAGTACAGTTGTTAGAGGGTGTTTTAAATTTGTTTTGAACATTTTTCCAGTAAGCAATGAAACAAAACGCATGCACCCATAATGGCAAAACTGCCCAGTTCAGAACATTTATCATAAAAAAGTCTACTCAGACTTCCACAGTCCACCATTATTAGCAAATATGCACAATTATACAGTCCACCATTATTAGTAAATATGCACAATTCTACAGTCCACCATTATCAGTAAATATGCACAATTCTACAGTCCACCTTTATCAGTAAATATGCACAATTCTACAGTCCATTATCAGTAAATATGCACAATCTCTGAAGTAAAAGTCATCTAATAATTCCACATTAAAGAAATCTGTAACTAATGAAGAGGTTGCTGCTAGCAATCACCTTTATATTTCATGGTTTCATCGAAAAATAAAGTGTCTGTTGCCCCTCAGGAATAAATTGCCTATATTGCATTAAAAATGATAAGCTAGTAATAATATTGCAAGAGGAAATGGATGGCAAACTGATAACAGACTCATAGTTAGTATCTTCATCAAGGAGAACATTCTCAGTATGGCAGCATCCACCCCTTGTGGGAGTAGAACCCACAGCCTTCTGCATCAAAAGCATATTAACAAGGCAAAACACTAAACTTCTGTTCACCTGCAGCTCTCAGCTCCTTGTAAAATCTACTCAATACTCAACTGCATCTCAACTTCGCAGCATAAGAAAACTGGAAAAAGCCAAAATGTATTGGGGGGGGTCAAAATCCCAAAAACCAGGGACACATTAAACATTGCTTGTATAATCTTGGAAAGTTACTAGAATAAAATGCTGTGTTACCACCATACATTTTACTACCAAGGTCCCTGAGCAAAACAGTCAGAGTAACATACCACTACGCCAAATCTGCTGCTTTGTAAAAGAGAGGAAGACTGAAACTTAAATGGCTATCATTTAGTGAATTCAGTTCTCACCATAGCTGTCAACCTCTTAGTACAAAACACCTGGACAAACCCAGTAATGAGGGAATACAGCCCTCAAACATATTCAGTGAATTCAGTTCTTGCCATAGCTGTCAACCTTAGCACAAAAAACCTGGACAAAGCCAATAACAGGGTATTACAGTCCCAAACATAAGGACAAATTTCAAATAGTCATAAATTAAAAAAATGCTATAATAAAAGGTTGTGTTACTATATATGTACTGCTAGAATAAAAAGTTGTTTTACTATGTATTTTCTGAAGAATATGAAGTCTGAAATTCAAATGCCTGTCAATTTTACTTCTGACGGAACAAAAACAATTTTCAGCAGAGGCCCAGGGAGCAATACTGTAGACACATGTCTTTGTAAAATGGCAGGACACCAGAGCAAATCCACACAAACACAGGGATAAGATGCAGACTCCACACAGAAGGCACCCCAGCCAAGAATCAAACCAGAAAACATATAGCTGTGAGGCAACAATACTGCCACTGCACCATCAAATATGTAAGGAAGTAAACATTCAGAAATCTGAAGTCTGAAATTTAAATGCCTGTCAATTTGTTAATCAGGACAGTCTGACTTGGAACAAAAAAAAAAAAACAATTCTCAGCAGAGGCCCAGGAAGAAATAATGCAGACATGTCTTTGTAACATGAGAGGACACAAAAGCAAACCCACACAAACACAGGGAGAAGATACAGACCCCCCCACAAAGAAGGCACCCCAGCCAAGAACCAAACCCAAGAACCTACAGCTGTGATGCATCAATGCTACCACGGCACCATCAAATTTCAAGCATTGCAATATTTAAAAAACACAGATATTATGAGGAATAGATCAGATCAAATATGAGGCAAAAATCTGCAATTTTTTTACAAATGGTGGTGGGTAGGGAATTCAGGTCTTTAACACCTGCATACAAGGTACAGGGTTCAAGCCTGAGGTATTCCATACCACACCACCATGAGTCTAATCACCAGTACATCCCACCTGAGGCATTTACACACACACACACACACACACACACACACACACCTGGTCCTGTAATAAATCCAAATCCCTGTCCGCACCATACATCCAGTAAGTAAATCCAGACGAGACTGCAGCAGAAATCCAGCACAAATCCGACCCTGCCCGTCGCGAGATCTTCCCCTGCAGCAAACTCCAATCCAGATCCTTCCCCTGACTGCCGACGTTGCAGTCCAACCCCGACTCGTTTCCCCAGCGAGTTCCCAGGCAGTCTATGCAGTTTAAAACTGCATAGACTTGTGGGAGCGCTCCTGTCCATGAGTCTCAATCAGGACTGCTGTGCGCATGCTCCATGCACTAGACTGTCTCAGCAGCAGTGCGCATGCGTGAAGTCCGCGAAATTTAAAATATTTTTTTCTTTTTCATTTTATCAGTAGTTTGAAGTTGAAGGGGCTGCAGTCCGGCAGTCCGATAGCACGGGCCGCCCCTGATTCCAACACTCGTGAAATTTGTTTTCCCCACGTTGATACCAAGAAGATCTTTAACCTCAGGGACATCAACTCAGTGAAAATGGAAATGTGTCCATAGATCTTGATGGAGGTGTTGCACAGGTAGAGAAACGTGTCTATTGAAGAGCCCTTAGTTGATGCCACTGATGGAAATTGTAAATTTATTTGGGTCAAGGTTTGAATAAAAAGGTAATGAAACGTTTTATTCAAAACACAGCCCAAATAAATATGAGATAATCAGTGCCAAGATTCATCACAGCAGCAACAATTAACTCAACTTTTGCTGCAATGCACTCTTAAAGTGTGATTGTTTGTGTCTTTCGGCTTTTCCCGGGTAGGGGTCGCCACAGCGGAACTCCGGTCCATTAATGATTGTTAGTTGATTTTTACATGTCGAGTTACCTGCCCTGACACACAACCTTCAACGAAGGTAGCCCATTCATGCATATCTCCACGCAGAAGATGCTCTAGCTGAGAATCGGACCGGACAGCGTCTTACTGTGAGGCGACAACACTATAAATTTCCAATTTTTGAAGAAAAGGAGGTGGATTACACTTAATATTGACAATAATTAGAGTGAGAAACTTCTTTCACTTCAGAAAATGCATATTAATTCATATTCTCTTAGTTTTTCAACTTTGTAGGTTAACAATTATAATATTTAAAAAAATGGTCCTGCTTATTTCTATATTTGTTTCCAATTCTAGATCTAGGAGGTTGAGTGTGTTCATAGATTCATAGGTTGGTGCTAGGCTTTCGGCCCTAGGGCCTATTCAAGCCTAGCCAGAACAATTCCCTGGCTATTTCTTCCCACAGTATTTACTTCCCTGGACCCCTGTCTAGCAGGGCGACTGACTTGATCATCGGGGTGAATTTCCTATCTCCCATCCAATCATCAAGGTTCCTTTTGAAGAGGGCCAAAGAGGCACTATGCTTGACATGTATGCGCAGTCTATTCCAGAGTTTGGGGAATCTCTGGGTTAAGAACCTATCCCTTGAACATGTTTTGTTCATTGTGATGACACGGTTTAGATCCCTGGAACATGTGTCTCTGAGGGCTTGGGATTTCTTTAAGTGTAGCATGTCCAACAGCTCTGGGTTTGACATGGCCTTGTATGTTAAGCAGAGATTGCCTCTGAGTAGACGATATGCGACAGAGTATAGTTGGAGTTTTTTTAGATGGTCAGCATAGGGCATCTGCACTCGGCCTGTGATTTATTTAGTGAGATATTTCTGCAGCCTTTCTAGTTGTTGCAGATGAGTTGAGAGGTACATACCAAATGGGGTGTTGTATTCTATAATGGGTCTAATGAGGGGTGAGTACAGTGGGAAAATGACTTCCTTTATTCTGGATGAAAATCCCTTAGTGATGAGGTGTGCCACATAGAAGGATTTCCTGACTGTTGTGGCAATGTGGTTAACAAAGGTGAGACCACTGTCCACCTGTGTCCCTAAGTCTCTTATCACACTTTCGGTGTTTAGTGTACTGCCATCTATGTGGTAATTCAAGGGTACATGTTTTTCGCCAAAGGGGATAACTATACATTTCTTGCCGTTGAGCTTGAGCCCATGGCTCTGGCACTAAGCATCTGCTTCTGTAAGGCCTTTTTGTAGAATATCCACATAATTTGGGGATTCAATAATGGCTCCCAGTTTCCAGTCAACTGTGTTGGCCTGTACCTCAGAGAAGTAGATGCCAAACAAGAGCGGTCCCAGGACTGAACCCTGAGGTACCCCACTTGTCTGGAGCTGGATTTGGAGTCAGCTACTTTTACAGTGTGGGTTCTGTCAGTAAGTCAGTTGGCAACCCATCGAGTGACGTAGGGATTAATGCCCAGCTTAGTAAGTTTATCTATGATTCCAGAGTGGGGTTGGTGTCGAAGGCCTTTCACGAGATTCAGATAGGCTGTGTGGACTACCTTACCCTTGTCCATGGCTCTGGAGACTGATTCGAAGAAGTCAGTCAGGTTCAGGAGACAAGATCAGCCCTTCACAAACCCAAACTGCGTGGGGTCAGTGTTTGAAGGTTGCCAATGTCTTTGTTTATAACTTCCATGATAATACGTTCCATGGCCTTGGAGATCAGGCTCATCAGACTGATGGAGTGGCAGTTCCCGGTATCCAAGGTTGATCCCCCTTGTGGAGTGGGATAACTGTAGCTGTGCGCCACTCAGTGGGCATGAAGCCTGAGGTGAGCTATGATTAAACATGACACTTAGGTGAGGTGCCAGTTCATTTTGTAGTTCATGTAGTACATAGCCTGGGATGTCATCTGGTCCCATGTATGCTGTATTCTTAGCTTTGGAGAGTGCGTTTTTTTTTACCTGTGTGGTCACTATTACCAGAATTTGGCAATCTTTCGGTATTGAAATGGGCCCTTTAGGGGGTGAGAAGGGGGTGAAGTTTGCACTGAATCGATCTGCCAGGATATTAGCAATATCCTTGGGATCAGTATATTTAATGCCATTCTGTTGTAGCTCAGAGCAGATCTGAGCATTGCCATTTAGATTCTTGACATAGCTATAGAATGCCTTGTGGTTGTCTTTGGAATCTTTGGCAATTTTATTTTCGTAACTAGCTTTGGAAGCGTCTTGTTATATTTGGAACACTGTATTACAGACTGAGCAAAGGTATAGCCACTGTAAGTTGTTGGGGGTGATGTAACATCTTCTGTCAGAACCACTTATTTGTCTTTGCATGACCTCTGTCTTGGAAGAAAGGGATTGCTATGTCCCCCAGAAGCAGGTAGCAGCAGACATAGCAATTAGTGCCTGTATCTAACTACTCTGTTTTGTTTGTTTTTGGGAGACCATGTAGTACAAAGGCTGCTACTTTCATGACTCTGCAGAAGATGTAGGGATGCTGTCCTCCGAACAAGAAGCCACATGCACTGTCCAGGTCAAAGCAAATGAAATGCGACTCAGAATAATGCAAGTAAAGATGTGCAACTGTTACAGAATATAGTTAGGATATTCAAAGCTGACAACTTGCCAGTGATTAAGAATCTTAAATCATTAGCAAAAACCTTCACAATGTACAGCTCACCAATAAATGAGGTGATTGTGAGGATGCTTTAATAGTAATATCCCATGCAGCAAGAAACTGTTAGGCAATATTAGGTTTTGTGCCTACCACAGCTTTAGACCTGATAAAAACTGTGGTGGTGTATCCATATTTGTTAAAGACCGCATTACCTCAAGGCAGATTACCAGAGACCAACAAATGGAACTTACTGAGATTCATCTCACTCTAAATGCAACCCAGTTGTCAGACCACAACATATTCTAGAACCCCTTTGATGAACCCCCCAAAAATGTCCATTTCCTAAAAACATCAGATGAACTCCAAATGCACAAAATAGAGCATTAGCCTGACAGACTAGGTCTCACACTGTATCAATGGATAGTTAAAGTGTTCCAGGATAATAGACTTTTTGTGCATTTGGTATACAAGTTATACCCCAAAATTGGGTCTATATTAGTTCCTCAAAATATATGTACATTGAATATGTATTCGTCAACAGCTAAACAGCGAAATTCATTACAGCAAAGCACAGAATTTTTCCCAGGGTTAGGAACCACTAGGCCATCATCACAACTTTACCCTTGTCCCCACAGTAGTGCTATCTTGGAGTTGGCATATATAGTTAAGTAGGTGTGGGCAGTTTGGGGGCCAAAGCCCACCACCGGTGTGTGTTTGATTTACACAGGTGTGTGTTCCAGAGTGCTAGAGGGCCAGTGGTTCTTAACCCTGAGAAAAATTATGTGATTTGCTGCAATTAATTTAGCTGTTTAGCTGTTGATGAATACGTATTCAAAGAATGCATATTTTGATGAATTAATATAGACCCCCCCCAAAATTTCTCTTTTTCATAAACAAGAATTCCCTGAATAAAATAGCCAAACAGCCTACTAGAGTACAAACTGTTCTTGACCTAGTTTATTCAAATATAGCATCTGTATGTACTATCCCATTGGTATACCCTTCCCCAGTCATGTCTGACAACAAATTATTAACCTTCTGTTTCCAAATCAGCAGATACAAATATCACAGTATTCAAAGTAGTTATGAAAATAAATTCTGTGCTCACCTATACAACCGTATAAATTTGTTAGTCCCTACCAAAACTAAATAAAAAGGAAAGGGTAAGAGCAAACCAATTTCATGGGCTTCATGCATAAAGAAACAATACAGTAAAAGGGGTACAAAGCTCATTAAATTATATAGCAAAACTAAAGCCCCACATATCAAGATCAAAAGGTTATTCAGGGAACTGAAATATACCATCAGGAAAACAAAGGCTTCCCATGAACCGTCTGGTATCAGAAACTAAGGGTAATTACAAATCATTATTTAGTTATATCAGGAATTTACAAGATAACACCCAGTATTGGTCTCAACTTTTGATTTTTTTAAACCAAAAAAATATATCTTTATTGAATTATCCCATATGACATAGACAATCATATATTTTATAAATGAAAACAAATTATATTGACATGTTTTCAATTGTAAACCTTATAGATCACATATAATCTTCTAATACAATTGTTGTCAATCGAACATTACATAGCTCATTCGATTCCTGCCTTCCCTTAAACCTTATTCCTCCTCCAAAACATTATTCTGCATGTATTGCTCCTACAATTCCTTTTTCAATGTAATTTGCTTCTGTCCTTTTCTAAAGATTCCACTTTCAGTTATTTTATTTCTGTTACTATACTCACTACTTCTAATATGGTTGGTTTAGACTTTGATTTTATTTTCATGTAACTGTTGTTTTTTGGCAGCCATCAGAATTAAACTCAGTAAGGTCTTACTATATGTAGGCAGTTCAGATTCTGTATCACAGCTCAAAAAATCAATTCACACCAATTTGTTCACCCAGTATTTCTGACAGAGTAGTCTGCAGGGAAATTTTAAAGCCTGACAACTCATTACACTCCAAAAATATGTTCCCAATTATCTTTTTCTCCACCACACCTCCAACATTTGCAGTCTTCCTGTGGAAAAAGTCTTTGGAGTGTACTTGGGGTATAAAATAGCTATGCAAACACTTCCAAGCAAAAATCCTAAATCTTCTAGACTTTGTTGCATATTTGGGAGCCATACATATATCCTCCCAATATTTTTTTTTTTTGGGGGGGAGTTGCTTATCAAATCTCTCTTCTTTTGTAACAGCAGCTTTTGTTCCATTTTTGATTTTACTAAAAACTTTACCAGTGTTGATCTTTCACTTAGGATCCCCCATTCCTTTCTCGTTGCCAGTAATTTAATATCAGCCCTTGATAAGGAAGGCAGTCTGTAACCTGCAGTCCAAATGTATCCTTGACCTCTTCCCATTCTACTAACTTTCCCTCTCATATTATTTGCTCCCAATACCTTGGTTCCTTTGCCACTTTTCTGTAGTAAATACCATCCTCATCTTGCCTATTCTCTGTACCCCTAATTGCAGTCATCCTTACCGGCATAATTTCCCTTCTCCGTTCACATGTTGGCTTAGTTTTTAGAATACTTTCTGCTATACTTTGAATATAATGTAATGTATGGTTATTGTTATTCTCCTTAAGGATCTGCATCCAAAATTCTTGTGTCTCCTTATTTCTTGAGCTTCCCCCTGTGTCATCATCATCACTTTCCACTTTGAATTATAGCTTTCTGCTTGTGCTATGTAGGAGACTTTGTAGCTCTGGCCATCTAAAAAAACTCCAGCTATACTCTGTGGCATATCGTCTACTCAGAGGCAATCTCTGCTTAACATACAAGGCCAGGCCATGTCAAACCCTGAGCTGTTGGACACTCTCCACTTAAAGAAATCCCAATCCCTCAGAGCGACAAGCTCCAGGGATCTAAACCTTGTCATCACAATGAACAAAACATGCTGGAGGGATCGGTTCCTAACCCAGAGACTCCCCATACTCTGGAATAGACTGCCCATACATGTCAAGCACAGCACCTCCTTGGCACTCTTCAAAAGGAACCTTGATGGTTGGATGGGAGATAGGAAATTCACCCTGGGGATCATGTCAGTCGCCCTGCTAGACAGGGGTCCAGGGAAATAAATATTGTGGGAAGAAATATCCAGGGAATTGTTATAGCTAGGCTTGTATAGGCCCTAGGGCCGATAGCCTAGTACCAACCTATGAACCTATAAATATCCCCTCAAATCCAGTAATCCCAAACCACCTTGTTCTATTGGAAGGATCAACTTATCCTACTTGACTCTTGCAGTCTTCCCTTCCCAGATAAAATCCTTCAACTCTTTATTAATTGCTGTCCACAACTTCTCATCTGCTTGATAGAAATATGCCTGGTCTGTGTATAAAACTAAAGGAACTAAAACATTTTCACAGCTTGTATCTTGCTAGCCATATCCATAAAACACAGCTTCTATTTTCTCAGTTTTCATATTATCATTTTAACCCATATTGCTAAGTACTTTATTTTATCATATTTAGCATTGCTCTGAACTTATTCATAATGACACTACCTACTATGATCCAGTGGATATTGCAAATATATAGGCAAACAAATTCAGTGCAAATTTCACCCCAGATACATCTATACAAAACCCACATATACCCAATGATTTCAACCTCCTTATCAGCACAAAAGAACACATGCTAAAAGTATTCTTTAATACAAAAAAAAAAAACATCCTCAGGGGTCTATATTAGATTATCGAACTGTTAAATGTTCGGACACCATATGGTCGACACCATATGTTTGAACTCTTAAAAGTTCAAAAATCAAAAAAAAAAACAGAAAAGAACCTACCTGAAAGGTTAAGCAGGGGCACCCCCACACTCCCCACTCTTTAAATATACCAACTCCGAGATCGCACTACAGTGCAGACAATGGAAAACTTCCATTTCCGCACTGTATGGAGATCTCCGTTGAATCCCAAAGCTAAGGATGGGTGGTGGAGTTAAACAGGGTTTGGAGAAGCTAGTAGGCCCTGCAGAACTGCAGTGGCAAAGCCAGCTCTAGTCTTGGAGTATAGAGGTAGGTGATAGTGCTTGGTGAAGGTGTGCATTGAGCTCCAAGTTGCAGGTTCCAAAATATCCTTGGTTGGTACCCCCCTGAGAAAGGCTGTTGATGTAGCTGTAGCCCTGGTGGAGTGGGACCTAATGCTAGTAGGTACCGGTTTCCCATGATGTGTGTAACAAAAACGTATACAATGTCCTATCCATTTCGAAATGGTCTGTTTAGAGATAGCTTTTCCTTGTGATCCTGAAGCATAGGATAGAAAGAGCTGGTCAGATTTTCTGAAAGCCTTAGTTTTATCCAAGTAGTAACATCATTGCCTGTGAATGTCCAAAGAGTGCAGGAGTCTTTCTCCTTTGTTCTGGGGGTTTGGAAAAAAAGGTGGGTAAATGAATGGTTTGGTTTAGGGCCACACTGGATACCACCTTTGGCATAAAGGAAGGGTTAGTCCATAGAGCAACTCTGTCTTGATGAAAAATGAGGAAAGGCTCCATTGCCATTAGAGCTTGTAGCTCTGAGACTCTTCTAGCTGAAGTTATTGCTAGTAGCAGGGCAGTTTTCCATGAAAGAAACTTTAAATCAGTTGAAGTAGCTGGTTCAAAGGGCGATTGTGTAAGTTTTTCCAGAACAAAGTTGAGATCCCAAGTTGGTGTTGGTGCTCTCCTGGGCGGTCTTATGTTCTTAGCCCCTCTGAGGTACTGTCCTAGGAGTGGATGTGAAAATAAAGGAGAATCCGTGTTGTAGTGAGCTGAAATCGCTGAGGCGTGGATCTTGATAGATGAAAAGGAAAGTCCTTTGTGCAGCATCTCGGTTAAATATTGTAGAATCTGAGGAATGTTTGGAGCAAGTGGGTTTAAAAATCTTTTCCATTTGTCTGAATAGGTTTTCCTGGTGCTGGGCCTCTTGGCCTCCAGAATGACATCCATAACAGCTTTAGGAAGAGGTGTTGGCTGGTTGTTTAGGAAATTTGCCATGCAGCCAGATTTAAGGTCTTGAGCTGGCAGTGTAGAATCTGATTGTTCTGCTGAGTGAGCAGGTGAGGGATTTGGGGTAAAATCCATGGTGGGCCATGGGCCATGTTCCTTAGTATTGGATACCAGTGTTGGCATGGCCAGTCTGGAGCAATGAGTATGATTTGTGGTTTCTCTAATCTGACTTTCAGCAGCACCTTTGCTAGAAGAGGCAGTGGAGGAAAAGCATACACTGTTAATGTTTTCCAACTGAATGAGAGAGTGTCCACTTTCCAAGCTAGTGGGTGGAATGTCCTTGTGCAAAATTTTTGAAGTTGGTAGTTTTGGGGGTTGGCAAACAGATCTATGTCTGGGCGTCCCCATTTTTGAGTTATCATTGCAAATACTTGTGGATCCAGTTTCCATTCGTGGGGATCCATGATGTTTCTGCTTAGGTCATCTGCCAATGTGTTTTTCTTTCCTGGCAGGAATTGTGCTTGTAGTTGAACTTGGTAAGTCAGTGCCATGTTCCACAAGGTCATTGCTTGCCTGCATAGGGGGTAGGAGTGTGTGCCCCCTTGTTTGTTTATGTACCACATTACTGTGGTGTTGTCCGTCTTTATCAGGAGTTGTCCTGGATGTAAGAGGTCCTTGAAAGCTGTTATGGCATTCTGTACAGCTAGCATTTCTTTTTGATTGATATGCAGATGCCTTTGATCTGTAGCCCATTTGCCCTGAATGCACTGTCCTGCCATGCGTGCTCCCCAGGCATAGTCCGACGCATCTGTTGTGATAGTTTGCCTGGCTGTGGGTAAGGTGAAAGGCTGACCCTTGTTGAGGTGACATGACTGTGCCCACCATAGAAACTCCTGTTAAAGGCAGGGGATGAGTGGTATCATTGTTTCCAAGCTGTGGCTGTGCTGAGTCCATACGCTTTTCAGGTACCATTGTAATTTCCTCATATGCAGTTTTGCAAATGGTATTAGAAGTATGCAAGATGCCATGAATCCCAAGGCCTGCAGAATTTTTCTTGCAGGGAGTTGGGTCTTTGTTGCCATTATTTTGAAGTACTGAGTCAGCTGTTGTTGCTTGTCTGGCATGAGGTAAGCCATCTGTGCCATTGTATTCAAGATGGCACCCAGGAATGTTATGTTCTGTGAGGGCACTAGTTTTGATTTCTTTTCTTTTACTGTGTACCCTAGGCAACTTAAAAGGTGTTTGACAAACGCCAGATGCTTTAAAAGAATGTCCTTGCTTTCTGTTTGAATAAGGCAGTCATCCAGGTATGGATATATTTGAATTTTCTTTGTCTGCAGTATGCAATTACTGGTGCCAGGCATTTTGTGAAGACCCTGGGCGCAGTAGATAAGCCAAAAGGCAGTGCAGAGAATTGATAATGAGTTGAACCTGCAATGAAACGGAGGTATCTTCTGCAATTTTGTCTGATAGGGACATGCAGGTATGCCTCCTTGAGATCCAACGTTACTAGCCAAGCCTTCTTGCCCAGCATGGGAAGAAGCTGCTGTAGTGTGAGCATCTTGAATTTGGGTACTTAGAGATAGGTGTTTAGAATTGAAAGGTCCAGAATGGGTCTCCAGACTTTGTCCTTTCTGGGGACTAGAAAGAGCCTTGAGTAAAATCCTTGTCCTTACTCCTGTGTAGGTACCTATTGAATGACTCTCATGTTCATGAGAGCTGTAATTTGTTTTTGTGCCTCCACCCATTGATTTGGTGGCAGGTTTGGCATTCCTTTTATCCTTGGCAAGGAGTGAAAGTGGAATTTGTATCCTTGTGAAATAATGTTTAGGACCCATTTGTCTTTTGTGATGATGTGCCAGTTGTCTGCAAAAAGAGCTAATTTTCCTCCCAAGGGAGCTGCCAAGAGAGATTTGCTTGGCAGTTTGAGGATTAAGTCATTGTGTTTGTCTTCTGTTAGTTTGGGGCCTGTCTTCCCCTCCTTTCTGGGTAGCCGCTCCCCATTGGCGAGGTTTGTAAGGGCCTTGTGACTGACCTCTGCCCCTTGGACGTCTGTATTTGCCCCTCTGTGGTCTGTCAGATGCTGGAAAGGACCAGTATTTTGTTGGCCAATTTCTGCTGAAGCGAGGGGGTTGAACCTGTAAAAAATCCTTGACCGTCTGCATAGATTTTGCCTTATCCTCCATTTTCTTTAAAACCTCTTCTGCTTTTACACCAAATAAAACATCCTGTTGTAAAAGTGCATCCAGTAACATTGCTTTAACATGATCAGGTAGGGTTTGTTCTTTTAACCAAGCATGCCTACGTATGACAGACCCAGTCACTGCTGCTTTACAGGAAGCTTCCAATGAATCAAATCCACATTGTAAAGTATGTTTGCCCACCTGTTCAGCTGCATGTAACAGATCCTGCATTTCCTTAAAATCAGGCTGCTCTGAATGTGTGCTCATTTTTTGTTTTAATTGAGACATCAGGAATTGTTGATATTTCAGCATGTGGAACTGGCAATTCAAGGCTCTCATAGCTAGAGTAGCTGAGGTGTATACCTTCTTTTCCCCATCTATCTAGTGCTCTGGAATCCCTTTCAGAGGGTACAGGATTTTTAGCAATAGAGGCCTTAACCCCTTTGGGACCCTGGGAAATAGTTTCTGGGTCTGCAACAGGGCTTTTATATAGGAACTTGTGTGAGTCAGGGACTTTGTAGTATCTCGACTAGTAACACCAAACAGCAAGACCAGATCCTCGGACTCGAACAGAGAAGATGTTCCAAACGATGTTGATCCAAAGGTTTATTCACAATAAAAAATCACTGATAAAATTACATGCACAGAGCTCTATAGAACAAGGTTAAGCGCTTTCATCTGATACATCCCAGACTTCTTCAGAACCAATTAGCTCCTTAATTGAGTAGTATTTATACCTGTTTTGGCACCAAAATTAATCATTCAAGTTCCATAATATTAATAAACATTCCATTAAATACATTCTATAAAAATATTCTATAAAAATTCCTGACAAATGTTCTCATATGTACATTGAGTCTGTTCTTAGCAAACCATCCCCTATCTAGAATTTTAATTATTACATAAATATTACATGAATGTAAATATCATAATCAAAATTGATCGAAAATAATAAATACAAAATATATAACAATACTCATCAAATATTACCATATGGCACAATACTAAAATTTGGAATTGTACCTGGATAGATACACATTTAATGCTTTATGTAATACATAAGTGTTATTGTATAATAGAAACCAAAAATACACTACCTATATACCTATGCTTTCCTTACTAGATCTGTCAATACTTTGGTTCAAAACAACAAAGAAATTTTAAACTACCACTTTAATTCAAAATCAAAAAAGGTTTTAAGCTAATACTATCATTGATTCCGGGGGGTGTCATAGCATCCAAGCATATTTGCCATTTGCTTTCAACCCATGCCAAATAAGCTTTCCAATTTCCTCCTCTATCTACCACCTCCACCTGATCTATAATGGCAAAAGTAAAGGTGTGTTCATTCCCCTTATCAATGACATGTTTGCTTAAGGCATTCTTAGGATCACTTTTCTTAATCCTATACAAATGCTCGTAAATACGTGTCTTGAATTTCCTCTCGGTTTTGCCTATATAATAGGCTGAACATTTGGAGCATGTAGCGATATATACAATGCGTTGAGAATTACAATTCCCATTTCTACAGTATATGGTGGATTTTATTACATTGTCTAACTTGATTTTAAAATTACAGTTGATGTACTTGCATTGGTTACATGTTCCACATTTGCTAGTACCCTTCTTTCTTATAATTTGGTTACCTTTCTTACCGTACTCTAACATCCTTTTCAAGTTATTACCTGTTTTATAAACAGTAATAGGGTACCTTCCAACTATATGGCCAATAGAACTAGTACTAGATATCAAATTTCAATGTTTGTTAAGTATTTCAATAACAACATCTGTATAAGGATTGAATGTAATTACACAAACTTTCCTATCTCGTTCTACATCATTTCTGGGGGTACTCATAACACTTTTCCCCAATAGGGGAACATATTTGTGGCCCCATTCTGCCTTAACATAGGAAGTCACATCATCTAACATTCCTAAAGGATAGCCACAGTCCTGAAATAATTTTTGTATAACATCCAACTCAATTACCATGGACTCCCTTGTGGACGACATATGAGCAACACGTATACACTGTCCTTTGACAACGTTTTTAAAAATGTGTGATGGATGGCAACTACTATAATGTATATAATCATTTGAAAATGTAGGTTTTCTAAAAATCTTTGAAGCAAAACCTACCCCTGTGTTACTAATCCATGTATCCAAATAGGCTATACCTTTTTTATCTGATTGAAACGTAAACCTCAAAAAATCGGTCGTGTTGTTTAAATATTCAATAAATTGAGGTATCTTCTCTATTGGACCTTTCCAAATAATAAAAACATCATCCAAAAACCTTGTGTATATCTTAAAATACTGATAGAATTCACTAGTGAACACAAACCTGTTCTCCCACTCCAGCATGACCAAATTAGCAAAGATGGGGGCACACAAGGCCCCCACTGCTACTCCTCGAATCTGTCTGAAGTGTTCACCTGAATAATAGATGTAATTATGGTCTAAAACCAAACCCATCATATCAAGGATAAGGTTAATTTTATCCCAACTTAAACCAGAAAACTTGGTCAAGCTGTTGTAAAAATATTCCAAGCCAATAGTACCCGGTATACATGAGAACAGGTCCTGTACATCTACTGTTAGAAATGTTAAGTCCTCATCCCATACATCCGTTGTCAACTTGCTCAAAAAATCCCAAGAGTCTTTTACTAAATGTGACACTTTAGTGTATACCTGTTTCGTCCAATGGTCAATAGTAACACCTAATTTAAAGGTTTTGGATTTGGATCCTGAAATAATGGGTTTAAATGGAGGGTTTACCAAATTTTTATGTATTTTGGGTATCCCTATTATGTGGGACAAAATAGGATATTCCGTTCTTAAATATTCATAAAGCTCACTACTAATTCTGTTATCTAATAAATATTCCTCTAGGGCTAAATCTATACGCCTGTACTCAATATTAATTTGGTTCAGTGATATCTGTTCATAGTTGCCCGATTCATATAGTATATTGTGTATTTCTCTTTGGTATTGTTGACTGTCGAATATTACAATACCTCCGCCTTTGTCGGGCTTCATAATTCTGATCTCCTCATTGAAGACTAATTCTTCCAAACATTTTCTTTCACCTAAACTTAAATTGTCATTGTAACTATTAGAAACGTTGCGATTGCACTTTATGTCTCTATACAAGGTATAAATATCTTTGCAAACCATTTTCTCGTATGCTGCTACTTGGGCATACATAACAGGAATATAAGAGCTTTTCTTAACTAACCTAGACTTATTTAAATGAGTGTTTTCTTTGGCATCATGAAATTGTATAGCCAAGTTTAATCTTCGACAAAAAAGCTTAATCTCTTTAATAACATCAAACAAACTAAAATGCACAGTGGGAATGAATTTCATTCCTTTGCTGAACACTGTAGTAATTTCCTGTGTAACTTGCAAGTCAGTGTAATTATATACATTAACCCACCATAACTGTGAGTCCTGGGATAAGTTTGTGGATGTAAATGCCAGTGCCGGATACCCAAGAAACACCAAAGGAGGTACTAAATGAAACACATGGAAATCAAATTGACAGTTGGACCCCTGACAATAGTAGCTATCCTGTTCAACTTGAACCTATTGATGGGTTAGCATTAAGTAGTACACATGGTGTTAATGCCATACAGGTTAAGGATATACAGGATGTGTTAAATAATGACTCTGGATTGTATCCACAAACTTATCCCAGGACTCACAGTTATGGTGGGTTGGAATATTTTTACAACAGCTTGACCAAGTTTTCTGGTTTAAGTTGGGATAAAATTAACCTTATCCTTGATATGATGGGTTTGGTTTTAGACCATAATTACATCTATTATTCAGGTGAACACTTCAGACAGATTCGAGGAGTGGCAATGGGGGCCTTGTGTGCCCCCATCTTTGCTAATTTGGTCATGCTGGAGTGGGAGAACAGGTTTGTGTTCACTAGTGAATTCTATCAGTATTTTAAGATATACACGAGGTTTTTGGATGATGTTTTTATTATTTGGAAAGGTCCAATAGAGAAGATACCTCAATTTATTGAATATTTAAACAACACGACCGATTTTTTGAGGTTTACGTTTCAATCAGATAAAAAAGGTATAGCCTATTTGGATACATGGATTAGTAACACAGGGGTAGGTTTTGCTTCAAAGATTTTTAGAAAACCATTTTCAAATTGATTATATACATTATAGTAGTTGCCATCCATCACACATTTTTAAAAACGTTGTCAGAGGACAGTGTATACGTGTTGCTCGTATGTCGTCCACAAGGGAGACCATGGTAATTGAGGTGGATGTTATACACAAATTATTTCAGGACCGTGGCTATCCTTTAGGAATGTTAGATGATGTGACTTCCTATGTTAAGGCAGAAAAAGGCCACAAATATGTTCCCCTATTGGGGAAAAGTGTTATGAGTACCCCCAGAAATGATGTAGAACAAGATAGGAAAGTTTGTGCAATTACATTCAATCCTTATACAAATGTTGTTATTGAAATACTTAACAAACATTGGGATTTGATATCTAGTACTAGTTCTATTGGCCATATAGTTGGAAGGTACCCTATTACTGTTTATAAAACAGGTAATAACTTGAAAAGGATGTTAGAGTACGGTAAGAAAGGTAACCAAATTATAAGAAAGAAGGGTACTAGCAGATGTGGAACATGTAACCAACGCAAGTACATCAACTGTAATTTTAAAATCAAGTTAGACAACGTAATAAAATCCACCATATACTGTAGAAATGGGAATTGTAATTCTCAACGCATTGTATATATTGCTACATGCTCCAAATGTTCAGCCTATTATATAGGCAAAACCAAGAGGAAATTCAAGACACGTATTTACGAGCATTTGTATAGGATTAAGAAAAGTGATCCTAAGAATGCCTTAAGCAAACATGTCATTGATAAGGGGAATGAACACACCTTTACTTTTGCTATTATAGATCAGGTGGAGGTGGTAGATAGAGGAGGAAATTGGAAAGCATATTTGGCATGGGTTGAAAGCAAATGGCAAATATGCTTGGATGCTACAACACCCCCCCGAATCAATGATAGTATTAGCTTAAAACCTTTTTTGATTTTGAATTAAAGTGGTAGTTTAAAATTTCTTTGTTGTTTTGAACCAAAGTAGTGACAGATCTAGTAAGGAAAGCATAGGTATATAGGTAGTGTAGTTTTGGTTTCTATTATACAGTAACACTTATCTATTAAATAAAGCATTAAATGTGTACCTATCCAGGTACAATTCAAAATTTTAGTATTGTGCCATATAGTAATATTTGATGAGTATTGTTATATATTTTGTATTTTTTATTTTCGATCAATTTTGATTATGATATTTTACATTCATGTAATATTTATGTAATAATTAAAATTCTAGATAGGGGATGGTTTGCTAAGAACAGACTCAATGTACATATGAGAACATTTGTCAGGAATTTTTATAGAATATTTTTATAGAATGTATTTAATGGAATGTTTATTAATATTATGGAACTTGAATGATTAATTTTGGTGCCAAAACAGGTATAAATACTACTCAATTAAGGAGCTAATTGGTTCTGAAGAAGTCTGGGATGTATCAGATGAAAGCGCTTAACCTTGTTCTATAGAGCTCTATGCATGTAATTTTATCAGTGATTTTTTATTGTGAATAAACCTTTGGATCAACATCGTTTGGAACATCTTCTCTGTTCGAGTCCGAGGATCTGGTCTTGCTGTTTGGTGTTACTAGATGAGTGCACTTATTCATTTTTACTTTGTAGTATCTGTCTGGTTTGGCTGGAGCAGGAGGTAGAGATTCTGGATTAAGACTAGATTCTAAGTAAACATCATCCACAATGTCTAACACAGGAGGGATTGCAAGCGGCCTGTGCTGGGGAAGTAAAAGGAACTCTCAGAGTCTTTTCTTAGAATCAGAGTAATCCTGGCCTTTCCATTGAAAATGTTCCCTCATGGTATGTAAAGTTTCCCCAAAGGAGTAGTCTTCTGGAGGAGATGCTGAGGGAATAGAGTCTTCAGCATCAGAATCTTCATAAGGGGGAAAAGAGTATTCCTGTTCCTATGAGGTATCTGAGGAAATGGAAACCTGGTCAGAGGAAGCCTATTCTTCCTCTTGTCCTGGCCTTTTATCAGGAGGGGGATGGGAACCCCTGATTAGGGTAATTAAATCTTCAGCCATCTTAAGCATCTGTTTCTTAGGCATGGGGCCTTGCACTGGAGACTGATGCACAGTTTTGTTTTTGTTTTTAATGGAGTTTTTAGCTTAGCATAAGATTTAATGGTGAGTGTAGTTGGCCTGAAGACACCTTCTGCAACCAAAGGTGTTTCTACTGCACCAGAATCTCCTTCTGTTCTGGAGTCGGAAGGGTCTAATGAAGAAGGCTGTGGCAGCCTAGTGCTCTCCACCTGTGAATTAGAAGCCGTCTGTGGTTCTAAATTGGCGGTTGTCAGGGGCTGCGTAGGCACCTCACTGAAGACCGGAGAACCGGCGACAGGCCCAGCAGAGGCCTCGGAGTCTGATTTGGGTGTAGGCTGCCTGTCCTTATCCTTGCATTCTTTATGCATGCCAGTCTTCGGCTGCTCTGACGGCATGGTATAATTAAATTTCCTACCAAAGTATTGTCGGGCGAAATCAAACCAACGTTTGATAATTAGTTTATTAAACCTAGCACAAAACCGACAACCAGTGACGTCGTGGTCAGGGCCTAGGCAAGGAATACAATAGGAATGAAAGTCCTTATGAGGTATTTGCTTCCCACAAGAAATCCAATTGTTAACTTTTTCTGACATCGGACTGAGGCAAGAAAAGGTTCCCCAACGTGGTTCTTTGCTTTATTGAAGACTTCGGTCTGAAATTCGATTTGAAAATCTCAGGAGTTGGCCGACCAGCACTTGCGAACTGCTTCTGCTTCTGCTTCGGGCACAGTGCGGCAAGAAAGACTGAAGAAAATGGCGTTGGATGCCTCTTATATACCCCTGGCGCACTGACATCGGGGAAGAAGCGACAGCAACCGACGCCGGACCAAGACTTTGGAACTCTGGCCAACTGTGGGACCGCCTGACGGCAGGATAACCCAAGTGTGATGACTGCAGCAGTGTAACACGATGAACATCCTTATCTGCAAATCCATGGAATGGGTCATAACAGACCTGATAAACTATGACATAACATTCTTATAAGACTTGACCCCCAACAGTTTGACTTTTTATGGGTAGATGCTGTCTAACAAATCTGGTGAATTTCTTTACAAGTGTAATGCAAACCATGGACAGTGGTCACTCTGTCCATACAGCATACCTTTACATCACCTAGCCATTTGATACCATACCACATGCCCACATTATGTGAAAGCTAAATGTGCACCAAACTGATCCCTATGTAGTTAAATGGATAGCTAATTGGCTGTGAGACAGAACCAATACTGTGAGAGTGGCAGGAATATTCTCAGCATGAAAGTAACTACTGGAGTACCACAGGGATCGGTGCTGGTAACTCTGCTATTCAGCATATACTTTTCTGATCTCCAACTCAAAACTTGAAACTCTGGTTAACTAGATTTGAGGATGATTCTGAACTGGGATTTATACCTAAATCCCCTTCTAATATACAGAAGTTAAAAAGTAAATTTATCCATGTTAATAGCTGGTGCTCTGAAAATGGGCTAAAACTAAATGCTAAATAATGTGATATTGCTGGATTTATTATTTTATTTATATATTATTTTATTTTACATTTGTTTACCAGGATAGTTCGACTGGATACATGTCCATTTTCAGCAGAGGCCCGGGGAGAAAAGCTCCACATAGACAAACTTACATAGATTACACAGAAGTTAGCAAACAATTATAAAAACAAAATGATTATATACAATGGGTTAGTAGTGTTCCCTAGTAGGGACTCGCAATTCTCATGGACAGACAATTAAAAGTAAGAGACATTAGATTGGAAGCAGAGCTTGGTGATGTAGTTACAAGTTATGACAATTGCAGAATATGCTTTTAGTTTATAACTTAATCAGGGTTAGTATATGGGCTTAGCCATTTCACTTTGAGATACTGTTTGAGGTTTTATTTGAAGTGAGTTTTGGATGATTGTAGGGCTGTATAGTTTGGCAACGAATTCCAGGTATTGCCAATGAAGTTGGCAAACAGGGATTCACCAGCAGAGTTATTAGCTTTGTGGGTTTGGACCAGTAGTTTATCGGCTGACCGTAGGGATCTTAGGTTGCTATATGGCTTAATAATATTTTTTCAGTGAGGGGGTATCCTCAGGGTGGTACAAAATGTTGTGCGCTATTAAGAGTTGATTGAACTGAATTAAGCTGGGCAGTTCTAGCCACTCTAGTTTTTTAAGGTTCTGGCAGTGGTGGGTTCTATAGGTGGAGCCAGTGGCGAATCTGGCAATATAATTGTAGCTAAGGGACAGCTTACCTAGTTCAGATTTGTTGAGGTTTGAGAGTACAGGCGAGGCATATAAAAGAGTAGAGAGTAGGTTTGATCGGGTGATTGCAGTCCTAGCCAGTGGGGTTAAAAATGTCTTGTTTCTATACAGTGATCCAAGCTTCTTATTGATGGTCTGTATGGTTTTGTTGACCTGTAGGTCAAATTTGAGATTATTGTGTAGGATAACCCCTAGCAGTTTGGTGTGATTATCTGGGGAAATAGTGGTACCATTGTTAGATGTGACAGAGAATAAAAGTGTGGTGGATCTACTAGTGGGGGAGAAGAGTAGAAGTTTAGTTTTATTGGGGTTCAGAAGTAGGTGTTTGTTGTTGAGCCCGTTCTCGATAGTGTTAAATGTATTTTGGGTTAAGATGTGTAAGTCAGATGGGGAGGTGGCTGAGCAGATGAGAGTGGAATCATCTGCGTACTGAATGCAAGTGGCTTTAGGGATAGCAGTGTGGAGGATGTTGATAAAAATAGAGATGAGTAGTGGACCTAGTATGGACCCTTGAGGGACACCAAGTGTGAGAGGTAACTGGCTGGAGAGTTTGCCCTGCCATAGTACCGCCTGCTGACTGCCAGTCAGGTAGGAATGGAACCACTGGATAGCAGGCTTGTTGAGGGAAATAGATTTTAGTGAAAGAATGAGAAGTTCATGGTTGACCATGTCAAAGGCTTTTGATAGGTCAAGAAAGAGGGCAGAGGTTAGCCTATTGTCATTCCTGTTTTGGTTTATGGCATCTGCAGCTATTTGTAGGTACTCTGCAGGGAGGAGGTCAGTAGCGAAGGTGGTAGGTTTTAGTTTTTTAGAAGTGTTTTGATAAAACTAGTGGATATTGGTTGGAAGCTAAATTCTGGGTGATTATTAGGTAGATTAGGCATGTGGTTTAAGTTAGAGGGGGTTAGTTGATTTGCTAGGGATTGGATTGTTTCAGTGAAAAAGTTATTAAAGGAGCTAGCTATAGTCTCTGGGGAACTATGGGTGTAGTTAGCCGGGGTTGGGGTGGTAGAGTGACCTGGACAAAGTAGTTGATTTAAGCCTTCCCAGAACTTTTGAGGGTTGTTGTGGTGTTTTTGTAGGAGATTTTGGTAGAAGCTTTTTTTATCCAGTAAAATAGATTTTTTTGTATCATTCCTGAGTTGACAATATTTTAGATGATCAAGTGGGGCTTTGGTTGTTCTCCAGCTGGCCCAGACTCTGTTTCTAGTTTTGATTTTAGCTTTGGTATCTTTTGTGAGCCATGGTGCTGTATTTGATCTAGTTTTTATTGTACGTGCTGGAGCATGGGAATCAAGGATACTTAGGAATTTAGTGTTAAAGTGATCTATGGCCTCCTCTAATGTTAGATTTTTTTAGTTTTGACCAATAAATTGCTTTTAATTCATTTTGGAATATAGCAGCATCAAAGTTTTTCCTGTTTCTAATTGTTTTATATTTGGGCTGGTGAGGGTTTCCTGCCTTATGTTTTATGATATAGGTTAGACAATGGTCGCTGAGGTCATCAGGGAAGAGTACCAGCTGTGCTCAGTTGGGGTTGGTTATTAACTAGGCTCTAGTCTAGGATACTTTCCTTGTTGGTTGGTTTGTTTATCCAAGTGGGAGAGGGTATTGTCTATTTAAACCCAGATAAGTTTATATGAGTAGGGGGGGGGTCGGAGGAGCAGGGGTACCAGTCAGTATTAAAATCACCAAGAACTATGGTTTCTTGGGGATAGGTAGTGGATAACCAGTAAAGGAGATCTTCTAGGGTATTTAGGTTGTTGCCTGGTGGAATGTATGCACAGAAGATGTTCAAGTGTTTGTTTTGGTTAATCTGTAGCTTGGTTATGAGGAGTTCCGCGTTACTGAATTGGGGAGGTTGAATGGTGTCTCTATTTTGTAAAGGACTGCTATCCCACCTCCTTTCCTTGTAGCATGGTCTAACCGGTGAATATTGTATCCTGGAGGTAGTATCTCATTGTCAGTAGTACTGGGTTTTAGCCAGGTTTCCGTAAGACGCATAATGTCTGGGGAGTGGGTTGTTAGGAGGGCATGTAGGTTAGAAATCTTATTATTAATACTTCTAATATTTAGGTGAAATGCTAGGAGGGAACTAGTGGGGTATTCATGGGTAGCTTGACTGTGGGGGTTGTGGTAGAGGAGTGGAGGTTATTGGGTGTGGGTGGGCCAGGGTTGGGATGAATGTCTCCATGTGTTATAAGGTCATAGTGACAGGATATTTTGAGCTTAAGGAGTTTGTTTATAAGCTTTATATAGTCTTTGTCTTTAGGATTATGTTTTGTGGCTGTACAGGGGTGGTATTTTATAGAGGGTGGTATATTCAGTTTGCTGGGGGAGGTAAAGTGTTTGGTGTTGTGTGTGAAGTTGTGGGTGTCTGTTTGACCATTTGGTTAGTGAATACCATGGTCAAGTGTTTGTAGGCAGTGAGATGGTAAAATAGAAACAGTATAGGCATTTGGTTAATTAGTGTTTTTTTGCTTGTTTGCATTTTGATAGGGGGCGGGCCAAATTTGATGGCTGACTGTGCTAACAGGGTGTGGAAGAATGAGAGATAAG
This sequence comes from Protopterus annectens, assembly GCF_019279795.1. Lineage (NCBI taxonomy): Eukaryota > Metazoa > Chordata > Ceratodontiformes > Protopteridae > Protopterus > Protopterus annectens. The sequence goes on along the minus strand of NC_056747.1, from coordinate 1,127,022,319 downwards.
GAAATGGGTTAAGGGGGCAGGGTTGCTCAATGATGTGTGAGGTGCTGATTGGTACTTAGGAGGGGAGTGGGAAGGGAGTGGCAAAGTCTGGTTTAAATTTAGCACTAGTCAGGGGGTTTCAGATTTGGGGGCAGGGAGGGAAGCGGAGCGAACCGAGTGCAGCGAGGGTAAGCGGAGCGGGGCTAACACTGACTCTGAGAGTTACCTTGGGCTTTTGGCTTGGTTTGTATGATTGTATGTAAGCAATGTTTTTGGCTGTACTTTAATTTGTTTTATTCTTTTTTAATTTTACACCAATTTTCAGGCTAATTTTAATTGGATCCTAGGGGTAAACTAGCAAATGTAGTCATTAAGGAGGGAGCAAAATTACTTTACCAAATTAAAAAGTAAATGCTTTGGACTGGAACACTGTGTGAGTGTAAGGCTGATTCAAAGTAGTATAGCCCAATCTAGTGGCAATTGGCTAGATCCCTTCACTGTTGTTGTGCATACACCATTAAGCCTCAACAGTTTACAAAAACTAAATTGTAGTTCACCTATTACAATTGAAAAGCTGGAGGGAGTCAGGTTCTTGCTTCCTAGAGGTTTTACTTAGTTAAGATAGCCATCTTCAGTGGAGAAGGTAGAAATTGCTTTATGCAGTGAATCCCAGGTGGGGGGGTGGGGTCACTCAGGAAAGAAACCCGCGCAAACTGAAAAATAAAGGTAAATAAGGCAGAATTGGTGCAAAGGTTATGATAATGTGAAGTGGAGAGCATGCAAGGAATAGAGCTGGAGAGTAAAATTAATTATATTGCATACATTATAATTAAAATTGATTATAGTGCATACAGTATCAGCTCTGTAAAACCACAGACTAACAGCAATAACATACAGCCTCTAAGTCCAGTGACAACAGATTTGGTAAAAAATAACACCCAGCTTATAGTATAGAAAACACTCCACTCCAAAATGAAGATATTGTGAGAGACCCTGGAACATGGGTATATAACTCACTTTTCTTTGATCATCAAGTTGCAACAGTAGCCAGGAAATCCTTCTGTCTGGCACAGCTGATTACAGAGGGTATTTCCTCGAGATCCAAAAAGTCCTTACCCCTTTATATTTTGCACTAGCAATACCCATCATTGAATACAATGCCTCCTTTGGAATGTAGCTTACTAAACATATTAAGCAGTTAGAGAGAACCCCATGGGTCCCCCCCCAAAAAAAAAAAAAACATGAGCCTGAATGTGATGGGGAAGAAAGAGGTAATTAGGAACATATCTTATGGGAATGCAGTGAGTTGGCAGACTCAAAGGATTCCCCTCAAGATGCAGTGTTGGGGATGCTGGGTGGGCAGATTGGTGTGACATGAGACAAGGGAGATGATTTTTCTGAGCTATGATACAGAATCAGAGTTGCCTAGACATGTTAAGGCCTTGCTGTGTCTAGTTATGGTGGTTGCCAAAAAGCAACTACTAGAAAAATGGAAATCAAAATCTAAACCAGCTACACTAGAAGGAGTGAATATAGTAACAGAGGGAAAACAACTGGAATTGAGATCGTTAGAAAAGGGTTGGATCAAACTACAAAGGGAAAATGGAAATTGTGTGAACAATACCTACAGGGGAAGAATGAGATGTAAACAAAGGCCGGACTTAAATGAGATATATTTTGACTGAAAATGATTGAGTAGATTATAAGTGATGTATAATGTTTGCAACTGGGAGTGCATCAGTATGGTTTGGGATGTAGAATGCTTGTAACTAAGATTGTGTCAGTGTGGATTGTTTTCATTTATATAAACGTATGATTGCGTATGTCATAAGTAATGGTTTAATAAAGATGTTTCTGGTTTAAAAAAGGGCAGGAATTGAATCATTTGTGTAATGTTGGTTAGGTTATAAGATATATAGCAATATATGTAAAGTATAATGTTTGTAAAAGTGAACTTGTTAATACAATTTGATTGCTTTTATACAAATGTAAACTTACATATGTCACAAGCCATAATTCAATAAAGGTGTCTGAAAAAAAAAGGACCTGATGTGCCTTTTCCCTGTCCTATAGACTCCTTAAGAACAATTTGTGCCCTACGTTCTGGGCCATTAGGGATCCTGTAGTCCAAGAACTCTTATTTCTCTATAACTAAAACAGTCCAGCAAATACCAGAACCAGAAATCTGAATCTCCTTCAGTAAATAAATAGCTTATGTTAGAAAGACAGATTTGTAACAACTTCTATGGAACAAACTTTATCTTCAGAACAAGCAGTGTAACACACTATCTTCCTTTAAGAAAGAATTAGACAACTGGATGGGTATTCATAAATTCACCCCATGTGACTGACCTATTGCTCCTTGAAAAAGAAAGCAAGGCATAATGGTGGGTCCTGGCAAGGTATAAATGACCACATGGCCCATTTATCTTGTACATTTTATAATTCTAATAAGAATTATGCTTTATCTTGCTGTACCTTGAGTTTGACAGGACACAAAACATAATAAAATCTATGTAACTGTTGAAAAGTACCACTAACCATACAATGTGTGACCAAAAGGGGGTTATGTGATTAACATCTGTGTGAGAAAAACTGAGTACTGCATGTAAGATTTGACTTAGAAAAATGATACGCTAATAAGAGTAGGGACTGTCAACAAACTGCATTGTTCCTGGCAGAAGTATCAAAGTACAACTGAAACAAAGAAATACAATGAAAGATTTTATTTTGCTGAAAGCTTTTGTCACCAGGGCCAGTATTAACAATCTGAGGGCCTAAGCAAACAAGATTTAAGGTCTCCAAACAAGACTATTCCCATGTCATAATAATATACAATTGGATATTTATCATGTCACATTTATGACTTTTTATGTATGAGAGTACAAGCATCTTTTTAAATCATGAATGCCAGACACACAGACTAGCTGTTACATTTTACATTGTTACATTGCAGCAAACCTCTGCACTTTATCAAAGTAGTCTGCATCACAGAAAGAGATACTAGGAGATACTCAAATCTCAGCAGTATTTGCAGTTAAAGACAAGTACACCATATCACAGACAACATTGCTAAACATGCAAAAACCAAAATCCTATATTACTATTATGTATGCAGTAATTCTGAAATGTGCTTTTTCTTACAGTTTAGCATGTCGACAGTGTTTTAACCCAATACCTTTTTGCACATGTTTCAGAGGATTGCTTTAAACAAATGCCCAACCTCCTCAGCTATTATTTTAATTAGCAGTGAGTCACTGGCCAAACAGACCTAGCACTAAACCATGCTTTGTAAACCATTCTAGAGCTAATTACAGGGAATGTATAAATTTCTGTGCCACATATAAACATCTCCTCCAATTTTCTCTACTGGATAAATGGACATATAAAGCAGAACAAGTGTAGCAGTGCTGAATGTGTTAAACTGCTAAGTGCAATTCCTTCATTTTTTTTAAATAATGCCCAACATTTTCCTACAACATGTAGGGTATAACACTTTGTATCAGCTAATTTACTGCTACAGGAAGTTACACATCATATGGTACACATTTTTCTAGTAGACAGTGAGTCAGTGTCATAGATGCTAGAAGGCCATTCCCAACATCTGTGCTATATGTTGAGCGTTCTGACAAACATTCATATGCTACGTGGTATCAGAGTAGAGAAACATATCTGCAGAAATGAAGAAATATTTGTTTTTAACAATGTGCCTGGAAATACAGGAATTAATTATCAGAGTAAAAATTCTCAAACTGCAACTACAAGGAATCTTCTCGCTGCAATGCAGCCTAGCACACATCTGGAATATTTGGATTCATGATCATGAATTATTCCTAACTGTGAGGGAAATAGTAGAAAATCCTGAAAATGTATAGTGTGCCACATTTCTACATGCTGGTGGACAAGAGCCCGATAAAAAAATGCCATTTATTTACCATTTATTCTTTACAAAGTTTAGGATGCTAAAAAAACTATAAATGCTTATGCTTTTTATGTTATAAATTATCCAGCCAAAAGACCTATACCTACTATATTGGTGAATATTGTGAGCTGTATGATTCATTAGTATGGGGCAAAATACTTTGTACTATATCAAGCAAGGGTCATGCTTTTAAGAGAATAAAATGTGAACTTATCAAAAGCTGTGGATTTAAGCAGAACAAGATAGAATAATAATACATATGCAGCTCTTTAAGATAAATTGTAGGGAGTGTGATAAAACCAACCATTTTCTGAAGTATAAAAGCCCAGACAGAAATGACAAAAAAAAAAAAATGTTTTGCAAGTGATGGAAGCAAGACAAAGCTAATGTGTCTAATACCCAAACTAAGAATAAGAAAAGTGCTGGATAACTTGCCAAAGATAATTCCAATTTATTTCAATTCAGTGGTTTAAGTGCAGTTTGTAGTGTATTGCCAAAATAACTGGAGGTGCCCCTACCCACAAAGTGTTCTATTGTGTTTTTCTTCCATTTTCTTAACTTTTTGTCTGTTTTGGTAATACCATTCATCTAGCAATTCTAGGTTTTACCCTTTGCTGACTCTTTACTTTATTTAGTTTTTTTGTGTGTCATACTAACAATCTTCTTTTTAAAAGCGAAAAAGAAACTCAATAAAAGCCGGCAAACTCCACACAATCCTTTGTTTAATGAGCTCTTTCGGTGGGGGCAATGCCTCACCTTCCTCAGATGAAACTAAAAACAATTGACCCTGTTTTTATACAGGCGTCTTGAAAATAAATTGAAGAAGTTAATTAATTAATTAAACACAATCAATCATATAATAAAGAAAAGGATACAACCATATGTAAATTTAAAATCTAATGCTATAACACAATAAAAATGTTTAAAAACACTTTCAAAAAAACTACTTAATGCCAAAAGCAGCAATCTACCTATCTAAACTTTAAATTTTAAGGACTAACATTATAGTATTCTAATAGTGTTCTAATAAATCTCCACACACATTAGATGCATTTTTAAACACGTTAGATGCATTTTAAAAATGGTTGTGTTAAAGCCAACAAGTCAGAGACAAAGACAAAAAGCAAAGGCGTATTGTGCCTGAAGACCTTACTAACCTAAGTCTATACTGTAAGCCACTAAAGATGTTAAATCTAAAAATGTTAGATCTAAAGTCTTACAATAAAAACTCAAAATCATAAATCCACCTTGAAACTTCTTTTCATCTTTTCAAGGCTAACCATTTAAGAATACATCTGATAGACAGGTATTTGTTTAAACCTGGGGACATATGTGCTATTGTTCTAATTTGCCACTTAAGTTTGTCGATCTCCAGCAACAGTTGCCAAGGGCCCCCTCTTATGTCCACTTGCCTTTGTTGTAAAGCAATAAATTTGAACTGGTGGTCGGGACATTCTACAGTGTGTTTTGCCAAAGCATTATTCATATCTTTTTTACTTATGGCATAGCAATGTTCATAAATATGTTGTTTGATTTTCCTTTCTGTTTTTCCAATGTAAAAGGCAGTACAGTGGTCACATAATGCGGCGTAAGTGACACTCCTAGTCTCACAAGTAAATCTATGATTTATTTTGTATGTCTTGCCCCTAATATTAACTTCATTTGCTACCAAAATGTATTTACACTGTGGACATACTCCACATTTGAATATACCACTAAGTCCATTAGAATGAGACTTTTTCTTTTGTTCAAGAAGTGCCTTAAGGTTAAGATTTCTTCTATATGTGATTTTTGGTTTAGCCCCTAACCTTTTAGATAGAGCTTGGTCTTCTAAAATAATATCCCAATTTTTATTCAAAATTTGCCTGTGTTGAGAATCTAGGGAAAATGTACAAAGAAAGCTAGTCTTATATATGGTGTTCTTTGTGAGCGATGGCATATTACTTTGGTCAACAAAAGGTGTGCTAGTGTGCTCTAATTGCCTACTCAGTACAGGTTTAAAATGACCTTTATTACGTTTACTTGTAACTTCAATCCTGATGTTAGACACCAGGTTCATTGGATAACCTCTGTTTATAAACATGCTTTTAAACTTCTCACACTCATCTTGAAAGTCAGAAATTTCTGTGATCATTCTAGCCGCCCTTACCATCTGTCCTTTAACAACCGCTTTCTTTTGATGGTAAGGGTGGCTACTAGCAAAGTGTAGAAAAGCATTAGAATATGTAGGTTTCCTATAAATATTACTTTTAAACTTGAAGTTAGCTCTATCTTTAGCTAATGAGATATGGAGAAAATTGATGGTATTTTCATCTAAATTGTAAGTAAACTGCAGGAAATCTGTCAATGAGGTGATACTCGCTATAAATGGTGCAACTAAAGATTTTGGCCCCTTCCAGATGAAAAACATGTCATCCTGGTATCTGGTGTACCAGGTGACATTCTCTTGGAAGAGTGGATGGGTAAAGCGTAAAGTGTTTTCCCAATAGGCCATAATGGCATTGTCGAAAGCTACCACTGCATGGTGAGCCCATAGCCACTCCAGAATGTTGTAAATAGAAGTCACCCTCAAAAACCATAAAGTTGTTAGATAGGACGATCTCTAATAATGTTTCAATTACATATATGTTTTTTCTGGGACGTTCTTAAATAAAAGAAAATCCCTAAACCAGTCCAACCCTAATTTCTGGGGAATAATAGTATAAAGATCTTTTACATCAATTGTCAAAAAGCATGCTTCAGCTTGATATTCAGTGTTGTTTATGTTGTTTAAGAAACCCCATGAATCTTTACAAATTTGAGGTTCTAATTCAATCAGTGGTTTTAGAATACTATCAACATATTTAGCGCATGCATAAGTCACTGAACCTCGCCCATCAACGATGGGTCTAAAAGGTGGGTTGTTGATTGATTTATGTAGCTTGGGTGTTCCAGAAAGAGCTGGTGGCTTGGGTGCTATCATGGATAAATATTGATGTAAATCTATGTCGATGTATGCTTCCAATAACAAGTTTTCTAAAATGTTTTTAACTCTCTTATGGGCTAAAGTGACCTCATTAATAGACACTTGCTTATAAACATCAGTGTCTAAATCTTCTTTGCAAACTCCAAAACAGTAGCTTTTTCTATGTCAGATTTCCCCCTCTTCACTTTTTTTTCTATCCTTGTCAGTCCTTACTGACCTCATGCTGCCTCTTTCTCATGTTGTTTCTGGAGCACAGAAAGCAGTGAGGGTTAAGTCCTGTTTAGCTCTCCTTCCCTGTGCTTGGGTTCACTACACTTCCCTCCCCTAACCTACCCCAATTCTCACCCAACCCATCCTCCTCTGCATCTTAACATCACCTCATTTTACTTATTTAATCATCTCAGACATTTTAACCAATCATCCTTGTACAAATCCTCACATAATCTAAAACACAACCTGTACCTTACTTCTTTAACAAACTGGAGTAGATACTTACTTAGATCTACCTAGTAAGATAACATCAAAGTCCTCTAACATTTCCATCCTCTGTCTATCTTCATACTTCTCTGCATTCATATACATTTCCTGTTGCTTATAAACATTTCCCTCCCCATATCCCTTTCCCGATAAAACTGTTTTATTGTGCATTCTCATCTACTACACTCATACTTTATAGCTGTCCACATGCACACAGACTGTTTCAATACTACACTTTTTTTTCTCTAGTACTCTCCTTTTAGTCTATCCTAATAGTTTTCCTACAAGGTTAATTAATTCAACCTATTATGAAACTTTGTTATGCAGTACTTTCACGCATTCCACTTCTGACTTTTCTTATTATCCTTACTTACTCATTTTTGTGTCACAACTCTCTTCCTTCCACTCACCTCATCATACTCCACCTCAGCTTTTCCCTCAACAACCTTCACTGCCTCTATATTATATACTGTATTCATGTCTTAAGACATTCTTGAATCTCTGTCCAGAACATGTATCAAAAGTGGGGAAGCAAAATACAATTAAAAATCTCTTTCCCTTCTACCTTTTTGATCTCAAAATCCAGCTGCATGGTGACAGAGAGTTGGGGGGGTTGGCATAACGATTAAAGTGTTTATCTCACAGACACAAAGTAAAGGGTTTGAGTCTCATGTTTGAAAGGGAAATTGGCTAGTCTTAAAATCTCCCACAAGGTCAGCTATCCTAGAAGTTACCTCTAAACCTATAAACATACACCCTAACCCAGGCGCTCAATAGCAACTAAACTATAACAATAACTCTACTATCATAACCAAATCACAACCTACCAAAGCTTATCATTTCTTCATGTCAACATTAGAAGCATTACAAATAAAACTACAGAACTATGTGCATGGATTGGCTTGCACTACCCTAATGTTCTTGCCATTTCTGAAACCTGGCTAAAGACAAAAATTAAAGATGATGAAATTATCCATCTAGGATATAACATTTAAGGCTACACTAAAAAGTTATAAAAAGTCTGGGGATATTGCCATAATGTACTCAAACACTACTGATCTCTCTCCCTACCCCCACAACTTTCTTCCCTTCAGTAATACAGAAATGCTCATCTCCTTTCTTAATAAATGTAAAATACTAAGCATTATAGCAGTATATATTCTACCTGGTGATAACATCTTCTCCACTGGAAAAATACCTTTCTGGACATCAGTTAGCATACTAAATATTGACTGGTACACCCTTTCGTCTGACACCCCACTAGTGTCACTTAACATATTTGTCTTTACCCAACTCACTCAAACTCCAATTACAATCATCATCAGCCCCCTTTTTCCCATTTTCTGCATGGTCTCGTCATCTCTCTCAATTCAGTGTCACACTCCTGCCTTCAACACTCATACCTGACTGTCGCAGATCTTCTTTCACACAATCCATCCACCTTTTTCCTGGACATCCTTGTTTCCTCTTACCTTCTTCCTGTCTGTCCCAAATCTTCTTCACCAGATTGCCATCTGCTTTTCTGCACATGTCTGAACTACCATAATCTGTTTTCTTTGATCTTTTCTGCAATTGGTGCTATGTTGACTTCTGCTCTTTTGTCCTCATTTCTTCGTCTGTCCCACAGTGTGCATCCTACCACCCTTCTCAGGCACTTCATTTCCATCACCTCTAGCTTTTTCATCAGCTCTCCCTTTACTGTCCAGGTTTCTGTACCATGCAGTAGTACTACTATCTTGTAGTACTACTATCTTGTACACCTTACTTTTCATCTTCTTTGGCATTCTTCTGTCATAGACTACATCTGAGACTCTATGCCAGTTGGCTGCAGCCCCTCTGATTCTAGCTTTGACCTCTTCAGTCAAACTTCCTTTCTTCACAACCACCCCTCCCAGATACGTGAAGCTATTTACCTGTTCCTCTATCTTTCCTTCTATCTCAATTCTTAGCTTCTTCTGATTTCCCAAATTTTCTGCCATTACCACTGTATTATCTGTGCTTAGTTTCATCTTATGTGCCTTCAGTTTTGCATTCCATTCCTCTATCCTTTGCTGAAGTTCTTGCTCAGAGTCTGCCTGTAATGCCACATCATCTGCATACAAGATGGAGGCCTGTTGGCATAATGGTTAAAGTCTTTGCCTCCCATGCACAAGGTACAAGGTTCGATCCTGGCCTCTGACCAATGCCTATTTGAAGTTTGCATGTTCTCCTTGTGTCTCTGTAGAGTTCCTCCCACCTCTGAAAAACATGCTGAGTTTTTCCATCTCAAAACTCACCAATGAATGTAGCTGTGGTCAGCAGCACAGACTCTACATGCTGCCCTATATGGGAAGAGGTGTACAGACCAACCACTTTGGATATCTACTGTGGTGCGCAGTATCCTCAAGATAGGGAAACACAGATCACAGACTGTGCACCACAGCAGAGCTAGCCACTCGATGGTATAAAATATGTCTCTAGGTGATTTGGTCATGTTGACTAATGTCGCCCAATTAGAATCAATAAACCTTATAATAAATCTTCACTATTAGACTGGATACTGACTTCTAACACTAATAAGTTCCTCTCAGCAGGTAGCCTGACTGTTACACTCAGTGATCACTTCCCCGTTTTTGCTAATAGAAGTAGTCAATCTAAAAAAAACACTTTTACATTGAAGCACGCATTTGGTATAAATTTAACAAAGCTACAGTTATAACCACCCTAAAAGCAGTTGACTGGAAGTCTCTCAAAACCATTCCCCTAGATGACACCTGTGTCTGTATTTAACAAAAGATTCTTAGATATACACCAGTCTCACGGAGAGTCAAATATAATACTGCTCGCTGGATATCAGTGGATACCCAAAAATAATGCAGAAATCAGACAATGCTTGAAAAATTAACTGAAAACAAAACTCAACAGGACTCCCAGACTTGAGACACCCAAGTAATTTGACAAAAGCAAAGCTAAAACAGATCAAATTAACTACTATCAGTTACAAAGTAACCATCACAAAAGCCCAAACAAGTTCTGGAAATCTATCAAACAACTTTTAAACCCTAGTAAAATTCAGTAGCCAAACCACCATCCAAGCAAAAAGCCAGATTATATCATTTCTCGTTTCAGCTCCAACTTTATTGACAACATTGGATCAGTAATCAACATTGACAATAACAGAATAACCAATTATATTTATAATGTTTTCTCCTATAATCCATTACCATCCTCTGCCATAAAATTTTCTCCCTTAATGCAATCACTACCTCCACAGTAAAAACATAACTTTTAAAACTAAAGCTTATTAGCAGCAGACCACTTACCAGATGAGTACTTAAAAATCACTATATATCCTGCCTGGCTGTCTCATAATAAAAAAAATCCTTCACAAAATCATTTGTCTGTTTCTTAAGGAAAAAAAATGTTACCAATGCTAACCACAAGCCTATTGCCACTCTCTCTCCTATTTCAAAAATCATCGAAAAGTGTATTTATCAACTCCTCAAATATCGTCTTAATAATTGCCTCCTCTCCCCCACACAGTATGTTTTTTGTCCAAATAATAGCACTACTGCAGCTCTGCTGTACTCCACTAATACCATCAATGAGAAATGCAACATACCATCAATGAAAAATGCAAGTCATCCAGTCTTGTTTCTGCCATTATCTTAGATCTTTTGAAAGCCTTTGGCACTGAATCACATGACAAACCACTTCATCAATTATCTTCACTGTTTACCTCCCTCTGCACTCTGTCTTGGTTCAAAAGCTATATTTCTAATAGAACACAGGCAGGGAAATGGCAGTCTAGCTATGCCTCCTTCCTACCAATCTCAGTTGCTGTTCCCCAGGGGTCCATTTTAGGTCCTCTTTTGTTCAATGTATACATTAATGATCGACATATTGCCACTAGACTAGCCCCACTTATTCAATATGTTGATGGTTTGGTCCTGATCTGCTCTGTGGAAAACCCTTCCCATCTTCAAGAGCTGTCAAAAGAAACCTTTCATGGGAAGGTGGTTATCTGACTCCAGTCCCATACTAACACAAAAAAATCTAATTGTACCCCTAAATGTTAACTGGACTGTAGCACTAATTTAAAAAATCACATCCTTGAGTAATACCTTGACAGTAGTTTCTTATGTGAAGTAATCTCTAAGTGTCATAATTGATGACAATGTGAAATTCAGCCTCCATATTCAAAATGCTATCAAAATATTCTCCAGAAACTTGGACTTCTGTACAATGCAAACGTTTTCTAACCGACAATAGCATGCAAACCTTAACTTCCACCTTTCTACTTCCTTGCCTCCTTTATGCCTGTCCCATCTTGACGCATCTACTTTCAGGACTTTTGAGCAGACTAAATCCATGCTATAATAAGAACAAACCATACTCCTCTTATCACTCCACTGCCCTCAGGCACATTGTCTGGCTAGAACTACCACACTTCCTGACTCTCTCACAACTACTTGTCACACTTCAACTAGTGCACTATCTTGAAAAATGCCCTGCCCTTACCACAATTCTACAACAGTATTCAACCAAAAGATCCATTCTCTTTGCTGATAATCATCTTCTTCTAATAAAGAAATCTAAAAACACAGCTAAAGATGCACTTTATTCCAAATACATCCCCAAGATTTGGAACTCCATTCCCCTTCCTACTAGATTATTAGGCAACCATCAAAACTTTAAATTGGAAATAAAACACTTCCTTCTTGACCCATGGTTATGCCCTGTTCTCTCTTAGTTAAATTATGCCTCATATTATTGTTAAAGACATAAATAAATAACATTAAGAATTTACCTTATATGCCTTTAATCAGGAACAACACTTCAGGATGTGCAAACAGAAATTTTATTTTCACAGCACTGGAAGACAGTCTTCATAGCAGATGTCAAAGAACATAGAAACATAGATGTCTCTGAACAGAGAAAAACCACATTTTTTTATACATTTTTCTTATCAACCTGTTCGTGCAATTTCATGATGTTATAATGACTGTGTCTTATAGAAAACTTTGCAAATGTCCTCCTCCCTCGTGATTTTCACCTCAGACTTCACGTGAACACCTTCCTATACATGACTCACCTGCTTCCAAAGGGTCTTGTTCCTGAACTTGGAAGTTTCAAACCTACCCTAACAACAACGCACTCCTAGCCTGGAGGAGTCAGGCTAACAAATTCCTTTTTGCAATAACTACATGCCTCACCTCATGCAACACGTACTATTCTCTCTTATTACATACTACAAGAATGCAGTTTAAAATGAACAGTGATACTGTGGCTTATGAAGCTGTATTTTTCCCAGCCCTGCAAACAAATTATATTTGCTTTTTAACATTTGTATTCTAGCATTATTAATAAACTGAAATTAATATATATTTTAATAAGCTGGTCTTGTCCCATAATAGTTTTCTCCCTCTGACACTATCAGTGTCATACCATACATATAATTATATTTTTATTTTTCTTAACTTGAAAAAATATGCCTTAGCGTCATAGTAGTCATCATCATTTTTTTGTCAAAATAGAACTGTCATTGATTTGTGCATGCAGTGGTATTTCATGTGCAGGTGAGGTTAACCATCTTGTAATCACTGCCTTTAGAATAGAAAATACCAAAATGATCACAAATATAATAAAAAGTACAATGACAATACCCTGGATTATGCTAGTTTCCAGGTTACCAAAAATACTGCCCTTTGTTCCATGAAGTTTGACAGTTTTTCCTGTTTATCATGATAGTCACTAATATATGAACAGCATCGACTCATTATGAGGGCACATGACCCCCCCCCCCTTTGCAGCAAGCATCATATCAAGTGCTATTCAATTCTGTAACACCACAGTTCACATTTCAGTCATTTTTCGATTTGCCATCTTGATGTGATGTGAAATTTTGTTGGCCACCTCCTGTAGAATTTGGGCAAGTATGGTGATTTTAAGCATCATCCTTTCCACGCCATACTCAGGATTAAAAATTGAAAATACTTGCTCAGTCCAGTGGATTGCTCACTTATCTCTGTCTACCTGCTGGTGGGTGTTTGAAATGTTGAATAGCAGGAGTAATATAGCCTATAAAGCAACATCCAGACCAGTCTGTAGGCAACCATGGGTAGGCACGATTACCACAGATGTAGTAACAGTCACTTATCATGCCCATGCCACGCCCCCAGTCATAGCTTTTTAAGTGCAAAAAGTTTAACAAACTTTCATGCCTGGTGTCATTACATTTGCTTTTCCCTACTGGTATAGTCCCATTTCTGGCATAACATGTGTCTGAATGATGTGTGGTTGCAAGTTGAAGAAACGCAACCTTTGAAAAATCAGTTACATTGCGCCAGGTTAAGCTGATGTCATTAAGGTCCTTTTCAAATGACACCTGTGATGCAGGGATATGAATCATAGGAATCCCTGCCTTAGAATAATGAGGTACATGCAAACATATTCAGCAGTTTGTTTTGTTTAGATTTTTGGAATATTGCCGAAGGACCAGCAAGAAACTGTTTTCTGTTGACCAATTTATAGAAAGGAACAGCAGCAGAAACCAAGCAAAAGTACCTGTTGTCACTGGATTCATCTTGGACTGCTACTGAATTTGAACTTCTCACTGGGCAGATGATTTATCTGTCACACCTCGATCTTCCTCTGTTGGCTGCGAAGATTCATCTGGGATCCCCACATGACAAGTCTTCTTGCAATGAGATGAATGGATCCACATCGGTAGTCCTGCACAGCGAACTGCAGTCATTAGCAGAATCTGAAAAGGCCCCTTCCACCTTGGACTGAGGCAGTTTTTCCTCTGGAAAATTTTTTATGTAGACCCAATCAGCCGGTTGTAGTCAATGACAAGGTTGGTCAGGACGCATTGGTAACACTGCTTTTACTGTTTGATGATATTGCTGCAAAAGTTTGAGGAGTTTCATACAATAACAAATCAGAGCATCATCTGATATAGTTAAATCAGCATTTTTCACTGGAGGTGTAGCTGGAAGAGCCATGGGTCTTTTCATTAATATCTCATATGGACTCGATTTTTTGGTGGTATTTAGTGAGGCCTTCATACTCATTAATGCTAAGGGAAGGGCTTCGGGCCACTTTAAGTGGGTTTCAGCACAAATCTTCTAAATTTTATTTTTAAGGGTCCTGTTTACCCTTTTCACTAATCCAGATGACTGGGCATGGCTGGGACAGTGAAGACTCAACTTAGTATTAAAAGCTTTGTATAACTCTTTAAACAGATTCTTATTAAAATGAGTTTCCTGGTCACTATTAACAATGCTAGGTATATCGAATTTCGGTATATAATCAGATAATTATTTAATAACTGTGACTGCATCAGCTTTGTGACATGGGTAAACTTTTACTCATGCTGATAACATATACACCACCACCACCAAAATAAATTGTAAATGATTAGTCTTAGGCATCTGGATGAAGTCCAGTTGTATGTTAACAAATGGTCCCCAAGGTGGAGGTAAACATGCAGCCTTACTGCTGGCATGTTTACTCACATTATATTTTAATCATACACTACAATTTCATACATACTGAAGTATCAAAGAGGAGACATGGGTGGCATATCAACTTCGGGTGATTTGATTAAATAAAGCTGTCTTACCTGTATGGGCTGGTAGATGATATGCCCTTACCTGGTAAGGTAGCAAAGAGGCAGGCGCCACCAGTCAGCCATCCAGATGTCGCCATATGCCATCACAGGATTTTCTACATCCATCCTTGAGCCACCTCAGAACTTCTCCCTGTGATGCTTTAGCTTGAAAGGCTGACAACTTTGCAAAATCAAACACATTATTACTGTTGCAGTTTGTTGCTGTCAGCATGCAAAGATGTTTACAACAATTTACTACTGCTTATTTAGCAGCTTGGTCTGCTAAGTTATTGCCCTTTATTACAGCATCTATTCCCTTTTGATGGGCACAACATTTGATTACAGACAGCTTTTTAGGTAACAAAAGTGCATCTAACAATTATTTTATGTACCCTGAATTTTTAATTTGATTTTCTGAAGAGGTTAAAAACCCTCTTTCTCTCCGAAGTTGCCCAAAGTCATGTACAACCCCGAAAGCATAACGGCTGTCTGTAAAAATATTGGCCACTTTGTCTTTGGCTAACTCAGAGGCTTTTTGCAAAGCCACTAGCTCAGCTATTTGAGCAGAGTGAACACCCTCTACACTTTGTTGTAACAATATTGTTTCTTCAGTGCAGACTGCTATTCCCGAGATCACCTTTCCTGTTTGATCTCTTCAACAGGAACCATTCACAAACAGATGCATGTCAGCATTGGTTATAGGAGTGTCCTTTAAGTCCTCCCTAGGAGAA
The DNA here is from genome assembly GCF_019279795.1 of Protopterus annectens. Lineage (NCBI taxonomy): Eukaryota > Metazoa > Chordata > Ceratodontiformes > Protopteridae > Protopterus > Protopterus annectens. The sequence goes on along the minus strand of NC_056747.1, from coordinate 1,127,006,651 downwards.
AGCAAATAGTTGGTTACACACACACACAAAATCATGCTCTTCATTATCCTCAACAGTAGGCAACAGACATGCAGGATTTAGAACAGGAGAGGAGATCAGAGAAAGAGACGAATTAGAAAGAAGTGTAAGTTCATATCAGTTAGACATGCAGTCAAGAAGGGATGAGCTTTATTTTAAGTAATAAAGATGATTCAGAGTGATGGATAGCTACTGTAAGATCCTACTCTGAGATATTAAATAACCAAGATAACGTATCTGAGGTAACCATAGCTGTAATTTTTTTTGTTGACACTTTGTGTCCTTTTTTTTGCAAGGATAGTCAGAAGATGCAAGGTATTTTGTTAATATTGCTGAAAGGAATTTGGTGCTATCAGTAAATCATTTACATATTGTACTAAGACAGACCCACCCGGAAATGTCACATTCTCCAAATCTTTTGTAGAATTTGAGAAAATAATGAAGAAGATTCAGTATACCCTTGTGGCAACAGTGTCCAGGTATATTGCTGTCCCTGATAAGTAAAAGCAAACAGAAAGTGACTTGTCAGGGTGAATTGGTATAGAAAATAATTGTCTGTGTCTTTTGGCTTTTCCCGGTTAGGGGTTGCCACAGCGGAACTCTGGTCCGCTAATGATTGGTAGTTGATTTTTACGTGCCGAGTTACCAGCCCTGACGCACAACCTTCAATGAAGGTACACCCATTCATGCATGTCTCCATGCAGAAGACGCTCTAGCTGAGAATCGAACCGGACAGCATCTTATTGTGAGGCGACAACGCTACCATATAGAAAAGAATGCTGAACATAAATCTATCACAGAAAAGTAATTAGCTGTAGGTGGTATGGAACTCAGTATTGTTGCTGGATTTGGAACAACAGGAAAAGTAGGTAGCACTGCATTACTTTACAGCCCTTAAGTCTTGTACAAAGTATAATTTCCTGGCTTTTTCACTGGAAAAATAGGAGTATTAGAATGGCTTTTAGCTATTATTATTATTCCTTGATGTATTAGAGACTGAATTACAGGTTTGATTCCTTGCTCTGCTTCTGGCTTTAGTGGATATTGTGGAACTCTGGGGGAGAGGTTTTGATGGATTTAATTTTATTGTTACTGGTTTTGCTGATTTTAGTATACCTACTTCATTTGCATGCTTAGCCCACAAGTTGGCAGGTACCTGCTGTAGTAACTTTCTATTTGCCTGTATGCTTCAGGCAGGCTGTTCTTTAGCTTATGCTAAAACTGCCAATACTTTCCCCTCTGATTCTGTTGGGACATTTAGATACACCCCTTCTAGGGTACAGTAAATAGTACAACCCAGCTTACATACAAATCTCTTCCTAGTAGGTTTACTGGTGCAGTAGTACTCAGAAGAAAAGAATGCTTTTCTTCACTTGGACTTAAAGAAATGGGGATGGGTTCGAAACAGGATACGTAACAGTAGCAGTTGTTACACCAACTGCCTTTACTTTGCTTTTATACTGGTATTTAACTGTCTGAAATAATTTGTAATACAGATCTAGTGTTGCCAGTTTTACCAAGAATAGAATTGGCTTTGTATTTATTTCTACTTTAACATAGGGTCATTTTTGATTCAGTAGCAGCAAAGGGATTAAGATTTATTTTTGTTTTATTACCCTGCCATAGTCAGTACGGTGATTTGCAGCACTTAGTATGGACTTTAAGTCTTTTTCTGCCAGTCTATAAGCACTTGTTTCATTTGATTTTTGTACAGGGTTTGCAAACCCTGCACAAAGGCAGATGCAATAGCTGGTTTAGCCTGTTCATTTGGATCTGGCATTTCTAAATGTTTAGCAAACCCTGCTTTTAAGATTACTCAAATAATCTGCAGGGGCTTTCATTTTATTTTGCCTACATGCTTGACACACTTGTGTAATTTACCAGTGCTATCTTTTTATTTATTAGTGCATTTCCTGTGGGAATAAAATTTATTTTAGCCTTTTCAAGTAACTGTTCTTATTTTATTGGAGTAACTTTCCAAAGCATCTGGTTTAAATCTGTCAAAGTAGGGTTATAACAGTTTTTTTTTTCTCGATTCCTCCTTAAACCTTTTTGGATGTTTTTTTTCTCTTCTTTCAGTTAGAAAACATTTAGACATAGTAGGCAGATCAGCATTAGCCCCCCCCCCATTTTTTAAAGGTGCCAAAAACATTTTCTCCAGAGGCAATAGCCTCTTTTCCAACACTATCATGTTAGCGATTGTGATGAGCTACAGGAGTGTCAAACACTAGTGCTCCTGTTGGAAAGGTAGAAGCTTGTTGAGAATGGTAGGAAGGAGGAGGGAAAAAAACGTTTTAATAGCAGATGCTGTTTTAAAGATGAAAGCTAACAGCAGAACTAAGTTGAGATGTAACAATACCATGCTGACCTTGTGCTCAAAAAATTGCAGAGGTCTGAGAAACAGCAGAATCTTGTACAGGAGCCACCTGTACCGGTACATATGGGGGTGGGGTGCAGTAGCTACTGGAGGATTATTATCCTCTTTAGATGTCTCTGCTTTTTGGCCATTTTTAGTTTGTTCCAAATCTCCTAAGACAGGATAAAGGGATCCCTTTTTATTGGCCTGTACTGCCTTTTTAACCTCTTTTACTTGTTGAAACAATTTCTTATTAACATCCTGCAACCTTCTTAATGCTGACTCCTTTTCCCTTTTAAGTGCTTCACTGTACCAAGAATAAAATGCTGTCATTTGTTCCCCATTTACTCTGCTTTTTTTTTTTTCAAAATGCCTTTCAATGTCAGTAATTTAGTCTTATCATAAGTTCCATTTAATGGAAATACCCCACCAGCACAATTCTTAGTAAGCTGAAACCAGTCATTCAGATATTTACAACTTTCCTTCTTATAATTAAAATACATAAAATATGCAGGTGTTCCCTTTTCAGGGATTTGATCTTGCTTGCTTATCTTTGCTCCCATTTTTCTTATTTTATAAATCAGTAATAATAAAAATGTTAGGCTTATTTTACAACTCCTGGTTTCTGTCAATTCCAAAGACAGAAAATAACTGTAGTAATCCACACACCATACAGGGAGGGAAGGGCAGGAAGTTTGTCACCGTGCAGCAACAGAGGAGATTGATCAGCCTTTGCCCACAGCACCCCCTTGTTTTTGTCCCTGTGCAAGCTCAAAAGTTACAGTTCCAGCATTGTGGTCGGGATAATGGGGAGGATAGGTACTGTGTCCAGAACTGACCACTCTTTTGGACCCCCTGAGAGTACTTTCACACAATTACACTGTTAAGTCCCAGCATGCTTTTGGGCTCATGAATTTATTTTAACGCATACCTATACGTCCCTATCATGTGGTAGGCTCATGAATTTGTTTTAACAGTATATAGTCTACGTCCCAGTCATGCTATGGGCTCATGAACTTGTTGTATAGTCTACGTCCCAGTCATGCAGTGGGCTCATGAACTTGATTTAACTTTATTTTTAGCTTTTGACTTTTTCTTTTCTTTCTCTCATACATTCATACATTGACAGAATAAAAACATCTCTCATACTTCCTACCTTTCAATCCTGAGGATACTGCCCTCGACACAAGGCACCTCCTTGTCTTAATTTGTCTTTTACGGTATGTGCACATACATTTACTATACTCATTTACTGTGGGGCCCTCCCACTATTACTTGTATATCTTACAACCACTCAGTCAAACAAAAACACAGTCCTGAAGTTATGCTACAAACATAGTCATGCACTTACATTTGCTAAAATTGTCTTAAAAAAACGAAGAAGAAAAAAAACACAAACCAACCCTTTTCCCCCTTACAAAACAATTTCCCTGCCAAGACTAGTATGTTTGCACATCCTGAATAGCTGCACATCTGAGTTTCTAACTATTCCATACAAAGCAGTCTGGAAGTTACAGAAAATCTGTGATGGGCCCTATTCCAGAACTGCCCTGCAGCAATACCAAAGTTCAGATCCAGAGAACAGCACTAAATTGTTAAAGTCATAAATAAATAACATTAAGAATTTACCTTATATGCCTTTAGTCAGGAATAACACTTCAGGATGTGCAAACAGAAATTTTATTTTTACAGTGCTGGGAGACGGTCTTCATAGCAGATGTCAAAATAGTCTCTCTGAACACAGACAAACCACATTTTTTATACATTTTTCTTATCAAACTGCTTATGCAATTTCATAACGTTATAACGACTGTGTCCTATAGAAAACTTTGCAAATGTCCTCATCCCTCGTGATTTTTGCCTCAGACTTCATGTAAACACCTTCCTATACATGATTCACCTGCTTCCAAAGGGTCTTGTTTCTGACCTTGGATGTTTCAAACCTACCCTAGCAACAATGCACTCCTAGCCTGGAGGAGTCAGGCTAACAAATTCCTTTTTGTAATAACTACATGCCTCACTTCATGAAACACGTACTATTCTCTTATTACATAATAAGATACTGTGGCTTATGAAGCGGTATTTTTCCCAGCCCTGCATACAAATTATATTTGCTTTTTAACAATCATATTATAGCATCATTAATAAACTGAAAGTAATATACATTTTAATAAGCTGGTCTTGTCCCATAACATTATCCACTGTATTTTGAAATATTGTCTTCTGTACATTACTTTCCAGCCCTGATGTTAATGTTATATTTTTTGTTCGTAATGTAAATAGTTTTATGGTTCTGCATATAATTCCTGTTTCTATTTTCCCTTACACTATTGCAAAATATTCAACAATTTATGCTTCTGGTTGAATAAAATGTATTGTCTTGATTGTAATGTGCACTTTACATGCTGTTTGTTTTGAATAATGTTTCCTTGCTCACATTCAATGTATATAGGTTCTTTTTTTATTTATATCATGTCTATGCATTGTTAGCATGCTTATGCCTTGTTTACTATGATGGTTAATTCTGTTTAGCATTGTTCTACTTATTTCATTTTGATTTTTCTGTATTGGAGGTTTTCTCCATGGACCTCCACTGAAAGGGGACTTTGTGCCCATTCAGACTTTCACATAAATAAATAAATACATACATAAATGTACATTAAGGTGAAAAACAATCTGTTTGTGAAAGTAGTTGATCTATTTGTTAACACTGTGTTCAACATTTCTTCAACAGCCTCATAAACATCAATGTAAAAGTGTGTGGTCTGAAAAACTATATAAATGACATATTCAGTACATTTATCCTAAATACTTGGGCTCAACATAACATCATTATGGAAAATTGTTTTTCATTACATTTGTGCTAAATACTGTGTCTCCATGTAACATCATTATGGAAAGTTATTTCAGCCAGGTGGTTTGGAAATTTCCTGTCTGACTCCAATACCTCATCACAGAGTAATTCTGAGCCTAAAATAAAACTAGTGGGTTAAACTAAGCTGTACTGTGTGTATAAAAACAAAGAATAGAATTTATTATTTTAGTTTTATCATTTTAGCATATTAATATAGTAGGAAGATCTACACGTGAACCAAAGCCAGTGACTGATAAATTCATCATGTGGAACTGCAGAAGTCATGTACTAATGGGTATAGTGCATTCAGACACAATGTTCAGCACAGCCACACAGACAATGATGTGCAAAGCTCTAGTATACCTCTCAAATGTACCTAATTATGAGGAATTTTCTTCATTCTAAATTTTAAAAATTCTTTGTTCTATGCTGTACACATTTATCATTAAGATTTTAGCAAGTAATGCTGAATAATACTGAATTGTATTAATTCATGAAAATAACTCTTTTTAAGTATGAAGAAATAGCTAATAACCATGCAGTGAGCCTTCTAGTTGAAGTTGTTAGTGAGTGTTATATATTTTGCCAGTTGTTGCATATTGCAAGATGCAGTCTTCCACATTTTGAGGAAGGAATGTTGAGACCTATGTTTGTAAGTAAAATATTTTAAGCTTTTTCATAACATTGAGGTTCCACCACATCACATTGTCACCAAACCCTTTTGAAAAAAAAAGAGTATTACCAACCTAAAGGATACTTAGAGTTGGGCATGAAATAATAACATATACCCTTTTAGCTGACCTTCCAATGAATTATAAGTCTCTGTAAATGTGTAAACTTCTGGAGGATTTAATTATGTTTTTATCTATTTAACTACTATTTCACTCCTGCAATCTTCTCTCTCTCTCTTTTTCACCTCTTTTCTCATTCTTAATGTTTTCTCTCACCTGCAAAGGTTCTGAAGTACCTCTAGGTTCTTTCTGCCTATACAATCATCTAAATACAATTATAGATTGTTGTCTTATACTCTGATTATTTAACACCATTTTATATTTTGTATTCTAATATACTGATCACAAGAAAATCATATTGCTAATACTAACAATGTGTGTCTGAACTATACAGCTTACTGACCATGTTACTGTTTTCTCTATCAATTCTCGATTTTGGAAATCAACTAATGTACCTGAATGTGGCAACCCCAAACCGGGAAAAGCCAAAAGACACAAACAAACTAATGTGCCTGAATCTTGGCTGAAAATGGTCTCAGGACAAGCCCAGATACACAGCCAACACATTTCAAATAAAATAAATGAGCAATAAATAATGATGCTCTCAATAACATGGACAATAGCTGTAAAGACCATTAATAAAAGTGTTTTGCCATTTCAAAGCAGGAATGTTGTCTTGCATTTCTGGAATGCAGAAGCAATCTCTGCCACAGGACATTTCATTTCATAACTGTTGATGGAAAGGAGAATAAAAATAAAGTGGCTACCATCGTCTGTTCCAGTAAACATCCAATATGCATGGCAATCTGTTATGCATAAACAGAAATACTGCAATGGTTGGTCAGCTAAGAAAATAGCAGAAATATGTATGGCACACAAACCTGGGCAGTGAAGGCACAGCAGGTGAGGAAGCTGGAGATGATGGAGCTGAAGTGTCTGAGATGGCTAATGAGGTACACTCTGCAGCACAGAAGAAGAAATTAGGACATCACTGAGATGGCTAATGGGCTATACTCTGCGGCACAGAAGACAAAATGAGGACATCAGAACAAAGCCAAAGTAGTGCCAGTGATTGAGAAGATCAAGGAGAGCAGAATACAGTGGTTCAGTCACACATACAGGAAAGCAGAAGATGATTTGGTAAAGCAGATGTCAGGGCAACAGGAAGATGACAAGAGGAGACAAGCTCGTCCATCATACAGATGGATGGAATGTGTGAAGGAAGACCGGAGACGGGTAGATGTGACTTTCAAAGAATATAGGAGTGGCCTTGAAGCATGGAAAATGGCAACAGGTGATGTAACACCCTGACCCCTTTTAAAAATGGGAAAAGGGGACTTGTGAATGATGATTACGATAGTTAAGTTCTGAAGCAATAACAAATTCAATGTCCATATGTACCTAACAATATTTTTATTTGCAAGGTGGGTACAAATCATGTAGTTCTCCCCAGTGGAAAACAAATATATTGAAGAATTTCAGTTTGTGCCAACATATTTATGATTTTATGTGGAGCATGTTTACTTAATTAATTAAAAGAAACTGTGAAATGTGACTAAGGATTTTTTGCATAAGGATACTGTGAAATTACTGTAATAAAGTAACACTCAGAAAACAAAAATCATGGGTTGTGTTTTCATTATCTCTGTAAACACAAAAAAGGTCACAAAATTAGTTTCTGAACTATAGTGAGGATATCTGATCTATTCATAACCCCTCAACCCAAAAGTGAGAAAAAAAAAGTCTGCCTAAAGCTGAGGACAAAAAAAAAAAGACCAAAAAATGAAAATCATTGACTCTGAATTGAAACAAAAAGCTTCTGCAAGCTTCCTGGTATAATTACTAACACGCTAAGCTACTAAATACATTAATTTATGAAGCCATGATGTCATCCAAAGCTTTTGAAATGAATGCCAATCCTACACTCACACCCATCAGCCACTGCTGAGCACATCCCCTAACAGTTTTTGCATGGCACATCCACACTCCTTGCCCCATGCCAGTTACTTCTGTAGTCCATCACTGTCAAATATGCCAATTTTGATAGGGTACACCTACATTGACTATGAAGAAGCGACGTAAAATTCTATAAATAAAAGCCTTGTGCCTTCAATTTGCAAATACAAAGATGATCACAAACAAACATATGTATGCATACACTCGGGTACGCACACACACACACACACATATATATATATATATATATATACCTACATACATGTGTACACTCACATAATGAATGCTCATTAGTATTCTAAAACATAAGTTTATCAAATAATTCCTTTGTAAGCTGTGAATAGCTTCAATGAATTAGTGGGAGGAGCTGAGAAACAGCATTCTCTTATATTTAGAAATATCTGTATTTAGCTGAAGTGTTTGTGTGCCTCCTGTTTGCTCTGAATATTGCTGATCTGTGGCTGCATTTTTTTCTGACTCCCACCCACCCAGTTCTTGTGTTCTTATATTTGGTGGCTTTTGAGTTGCCCGCCCCTACTGTAAATCGCATTTTGGACACTGCTTCCAGTCCTATCGGTATACCTTCATATGTGTGAAGGCACATTTCTGAATGTACGTATCCACGAATCGTTTAGCCAAATTCTGTTATGCCGACTTCCCTAAATGTAAAAATATTGAAATTCTACATTGCCGATCGCTCCACCTCTGAAACGAGTGCTACCATGGGTCAAAAAGGAGGCAAGGTTTTATAATTCAGTGCTTCAGTTTTCACGGTTTTTGAATTTCGTGGTTCGCAGTTTGTGGCAGCAGCATCAAAGATGTGGCCATCGAACTTTTGAAGGTATACCATCCCATCACATCAGCTCATTCTACTGGGTAGCGAGAGATCATTTGGGAAGGCCCACCCCCTTAGTTTCTCAACCTTGAATTATTGTGTTTCCTTCCTTCCCACTTAACCTAAAGAAAGAAAAAAAAATTTGCACTTTATTCATCTGCTCTCACTGTATTTGTGTTTATTCCTACTTTATTACTTTATTTTGCTTTTGCTGCTTATTCGTAAAAGTATTAAATTGCATTTATTCTGCTGCATTTATTACTGCTTGTTAGGAACCTGATTAAATTGTAACTGTTGGTCTAAGCCTTTTGGTTTAAGCACTTGGGATTCAGGCCAGTTGTTTTACATTAGGGAGGTTTGTGGTCTACACTCTTGTGGCAGGAGAGGTAGCTTACATCCTTCTAAGCTGGGAATTGCTGGTTGAAGGCTTAGTGCGTCTGTTATTCTAAAAGTGTCTTAGTTCTGGTTTAAGCACTTGGGCTTCAGGCCAGTTATTTTACATTAAGAAGGTTTGTTGTCTATACTCTTGTGGGAGGAGAGGGTAGATTCTGCCCTTCTAAGCTGGGAATTGCTGGTTGAAGGCTTATCGTGCCTGCTTATTGGAACTGTTTGTTTCTGAAATTGGTGCACCTGGTTTGCTGTAACATAGACTAGATTTATACTTGCTAAATCTAGCTCTGTTTGTATAAATTGAGCATTAATCCAAGTAATTTTTTTTGGAGAGGGCTCCCCTGCACCCTAGTGGCAAGAGTGTGCAGTTAGAACTCATCTGATTGAAGGTTGCTGGAACAGGGTTCAGTTTTGAGCTTTTTTATTGGTTAATTGGTTAATTTGTTTAAATCAGTTTGCTCTTGTTTGCTAGTGTTATATTTAAGTGTGTTTCTGCTCTCCTGTGCTGAATCGACCTAAACAGAGTTTAAATATCTTTAACATAGTCTGCTTACAGGTTTTGCTATATCCAGATCAGTTTGTGTGATACCTGTGTTCCTGCTACACCATCTTGTGTTGGCCAGGGCCTGCATGCACTTAGTGGGACTAAGTGACCTGGTTGGAACTGGTCTGGCATAGAGTGTTCAGCTAAGAGCTCAGGGACAATGGTTGATTAGTCAATTCCAGTGTTTCTGTTTTACTTTCATTTTTGTGATATTTAAACCCTGCATTTGCACAGATTTGTGTTTGTTGCATGTTGCACACTGCTAGTGTGCTGTTTTAACCCTTTGCAAGGTATCTCAGCTGCATTTTTTCCCTTACCAGCACTCCTGTCTAAGCGAGGCCCTCAATTGCAGCTACTGTATTGATTTTATCCAGCCCTACTCACAACTATAGGTACTCTCCTCAGATAGTACCCACTCTACTATCCCTGATCTCTCTTTCACAGATTCTGATGACCATGGATCGACAATTTCCTATGGTTTCTTCTGCTAGTCTGGTTGACATGGGCATCCTGAGACAGTGTAGCAACTGTCTTATGTACACAGACAACCCTCTAGTACTACCACCTAGGAACACAATATGTGACAGATGTAATTGCATTAAGAACCTAGAATCCTTGCTGTCTCAGTCACAAGCCACTACATCTGACACTAAGAAGGTTGTCTGCGCAAACATGACAAACACCACACCTCTAACACCACCCACACCTATACAATACACACCTCCATATGTGAAGGTTCTCAACAAAAACACACCTAAACAAAAGAGACTGCCAAAGCAAAAACACACACACACATCACAACCCAGAGCACCAAGAACCACACGTAGTACACACACCTGTGTCTCACAGCCTCCAAGGCCCAGCCACAAACCCAACATACTAATCATAGGAGACTCTATTATCAGCCACACAGATGTGGCCCTCACCAGGATAGACAAGGAGAAAGTCATGGTAAGTTGCTTGTCAAGTGCTAGAATCCACCATATCACGCACTCAAGTCTCTTAACAACAGGTACTGTTATGACTCTGTCATAGTCCATGTTGGTGTGAATGACTTGAAATTTACCTCTCTGGACTATATGAAGAGAGACATGATTGAGCTCACTGAATATGTGTCCTAGGCAGGTATGTCCCTAGCCTTAAGCAGCATCCTACCGTCACCTACAACGATGCCTCAATACACACAGAAAATGATTGACTTTAACAATTGGCTTAGTTTCTGGTGTCATTCCAAGGGGATCCAGTACCTGACAGCCTGGGAGGAAATGATTAACACACCACGATGCTTTGCCAGAGATGGCCTTCATCTGTCTCCCCTGGGCTTCAGGCTTCTGGCAAAGGCTCTTGCCTCCCCCATAGTGCCTTTTTTAGGCAAAGCCATGAACACAAAATTACCAACATGAAAAATCCTAAACGAAATTTAAAGGTCATGCTGCTAAACGCTATGAGTCTTAGCATGAAACTGCACTCATTGCAAGCATTCCTCACCCTGGAGGATGCTGACATTTGTGCAGTCACTAAAACCTTGTTCAAAGCTGCAGATAGCACCCAGCCTTACCAAGTTACTCATCCTACCATACTTTTCAAACCCAAATGGAGGCCCACAAAGCCAAAGGAGGTGGAGTTTCAATATTTATAAAAGACATGCACACCTCCAGGCTAGTCAAACAGTATAACACACAGGAGACACTCCAAGTGCAGTTAATTGTTGACAAAACACCTATTCAAATCATAGTTAGCTACAGACCCCCAACCATGACTCAGGACGCCCACTCCACCTATCTAAACTTACTTGAATCCATCAAGACTCAACCCTCTACTCTAATCTTGGGTAACTAACTACCCAACCATAGAGTGGAAGACCTATTCTAGCCCAAACATTAACACTCAGAGATTCCTGGACTTCATCAGTGCCAATGCAATGGATCAGCTGGTCGACACCCCCATGAGAGGTGAAAATATCCTTGACCCTGGTACTAACCAACATGAGTAGCCACTGTAGCATCCCTACAGTGTCATCCTCCTTGGTAAGATCCGACCATAAAGCGATCACTTTCTAAGTCACCATCTCCTCTGACCCCCCCCCCCCCAGTCAGGGTCAAACAAAAAAACTTTTTCAAAGCTGACTACAATCTCCTGAGAGCAGGTATAAGCAGCTTCACAGTCACCATCCCTTCAGTTGGAACTAGAACTAATGTCCAAGCTTACAGCAAAAAACTATATGAGCACCTACGTAGCTGTATGGACTGAGCAATACCTGACAGAACCAAATCATCTTCCTCAAGGAAGAGTAAACCTGTCTGGTGGACACCAGCAATAAACAAACTCTATAATAAAAGGAAAAAATTGCTGTCCAGGATCAAGAAGGAGCAGGTGTGAGTTAGAAGCAATCTCTCCTTTGTCTGAACAAGCAAATAAGGTCACTGGTGAAATACTATAAGGCTAACTTCAAGTCCAAATTGGCCACATCCACTAAGGGCAATCATAAGGCCTTCTTCACATTCGTCTGCAGTCTCAAAGGTAACACCCAAATCTGCTCTGAACTGGTTGTCAAGAGCACCACATACACAAATGCCATAGATATAAATAACCAGCTGGCAGACAGGTTCAGTGAAAATGTCACCCCCATCCCTTCATCAGTAAACCAGGATATCCCCAGCATCTGCCCCCTCCCCTCATCACCAGGGAGCAGGTCTTTAATACCCTCTCAAAGACAAAAAAAATGCAGTCTCCATGGGACCCGACAACATCTCTGGTTGCATCTTACATGAACTCAGGCATGAGTTTCCACCTCTATTAGGCACCCTATTAAACCAATGCCCAAGAACTGGCTTCATCTCAGCCAAATGGAGGATAGCCAATGTCATCCCTCTACACAAAGGTGGCGCATCCACTGACCCAGGCAATTATAGGCCCATCAGCCTAACTAGCCTGATCTGGAAGCCAACAGAATGCATTATCATGGGCTTTATAAAAAAGGACATTGGCAATCTCCAAACGCTTGACCTCACACAATTTGGTTTTGTCAGAGGGAAATAATGCCTATTAAACTTGATCAACTTCTTTGAAACGGTCACCAGAACCATGGACGAGGGGAAGATGGTGCACACTGCCTACTTTGACCTAGCCAATGCCTTTGACACTATTTCCCACTTGGGCATAATAGATAAACTCTCCCAGCTAGGCATCAACACGTATGTTACCAGATGGGTTGTTAACTGGCTCACTGATAAAAACCACTCAGTCAAAATAGGGGAAGCCACCTCTAGTAGCAGGCCCATAACAAGCTGTGTACCCCAAGGATCGATCTTGGGGCCTCTGCTGTTTGGGATATACTTTTTTGAGGTGGAAACCAAAACCAGTGGTCTGTGGCTAACCAAGTTTGCAGATGACTGCAAGTCAGTGCTGTCTTAAATTCTCCTAGTGATGTGAACATCCTCCAAGAGGGCCTTACCCAAACTAATGACTGGTACCAGGATCATGGCCTCAAACTGAATGCCAAGAAATGCATCATTATCCCCTTTGGGGAAAATGATATCCCCACTAATTATCACATTAATAACAGTGTACTAACCATGCAAGCAGTTGTGAGGGACTTGGGCACCCAGGTTGATAGTAACCTGACTTTTGACCATCACGTTGCTCTGCTGTACAGAAGGCTTTCTACATGGCCCACCTCATAAGTAACGGTATTTCATCCAGGAACAAGGAAGTCATAACATCCCTGTACGCCTCCATTATCAGACCGATTATTGAGTACAGTGCCCCCTTTGGCATGTACCTTGCCAAGCACATGCAGCAGTTGGAGAGACCATAGAATTTCCTGACCAGAAAACTTCAGGGTCTCAAACACCTCTCCTACACAGATAGGCTAAAAGCCCTGTCCCTCTACTCAGTCTCATACAAACTGCTCAAAGGTGACCTGTGTCTGGCATACAAGGCCACCTCAGACCCAGCCTTGATGGAGTTGCTGCATATCCATAAGTCAAAATCCATTCAGGAAACCTGCATGCAAGGCCTAAACCTTGTCTGTGACATTAATAGAACTTGTTGGCAGGATAGATTTGTGTCCCAGAGACTCCCCATCTGTGGAATAGACTCCCTCTCCATGTTAAGCAGAGTACCTCTCTGGCCCACTTTAAGAGGAACCTGGATGACTGGATGGGAAACAGAAAATACACCCCTGGGATCCCACCTGTGTCCCTGCTGGACAGGTAAAACAGGTGCTGACTTTGTGGGAACATGGGTGAAATTCTTGGCTGGGCTTATAAGGGCCTCCAGGCCAAAAGCCTAGTGTCATCCTATAACATATGAACCTATCATTGAAGAGAAAAGTCAGTGTGTTGACTGTACAGCAACTGGAACAAGTCCATGGACCACAGCCACATACTCTTAAAAACAAAACTGCAAACCACCTGCTTCATGAAAGCTGCTCTGTGGTATGTCCATGCATTACCCTTATTCCTCTGTCAGTATTAGAAACAAATAATACTATTTACAACTACAATACAACCATAGAAGCAGTTACACCTTCAGCAGCTTCAATCGGAATAGACGCTTTGAGCGTCAATTCGGATGGTGTGTTTGTTACTCCACCAGATGAGATACAGGCTACAGGAGCTAATGTAACCACATATACACCTCTTCCTAATCAGGAAGCTGATCAGAACAATGAAAATAATCGTATGGGGGCTATACCCAAACATCATACTTCCAAGATAGATCATTGTCATTTTTTACCCTATCCAGTCAGGAAGCAAACCCTCCAGAGAGACCGTTCGAGCAGCTGGGACCTGAGGAAAAGGAAACATTCAGAGGAGAGGTTTCAGCAGAGACATCGGCGGAAGCAGTAGATCATTTGTTTTTTAACCTTTCCAGGTTTGTGTTATCTAAATTTGATATCGACCTTTTAAATAGAGGGTTGACATTTATTCCTTCACAAGGCAGCAGCCTACATGAATTACTCACTGACTTAAGAATGTCTGGAAGAAATGTAGCACTAAAACTTTATTTTAGTAATAAGTGTCTACTTAAGTCAAATACATCTGATGGATTTCAGCACTTCAGATGTAAAAGTACATTTTCACCTCCTCTACCTACACATAGTGATGTTATGTGAGAGGGATTTGTATGATTATTTTTTTAATGGGAAAAAGAAATGTCAATATTTTAACATGAGCAATGATGAGAGGCATTCATTGAAGTTTTTGTCTGATACCCGTGTGCTAACTATCAGACCAGCAGATAAAGGAGGTGGAATTGTTCTGTTTGATACAGATGAATATGTCATGTATATGCATAGAATGCTGAGTGATAGTAGCACATATTTGGAAATTACTAGGGATACTTTAAATGACATATATAAAGCCATAGAAGATTCTCTCTATGACATGTTAACGTGTAAACAAATCCCTAAAGAAATCTATGATTTCTTTCATAAAGAACATGTTCAGATTCCTATTATCAAAGGACTGCCGAAAATGCACAAGGGCGTTCTCCCACCACCTATGCGACCTATCGTATCGGGTGAGGGTTGGGCAACAGAGAATATATCTATTTTCATAGAAAAGACATTGAAACCTTTGGTTAATGCAGTTCCAACGATATTGAAGGACACATATGAGTTATTAGAGTCATTAGAACAGTTGGATGTTATGTTACAGAAAGGAGTTCATTTACTTATCACCCTTGATGTTCAGAACCTCTTTACCTCCATTCCCAATGAATCAGGTATTCAGACAATTAGAGAACTTATACAGACCAACACTGATTTTAGCAGAGATAAGCAGATTTTGGTCTGCCAGCTGCTAGATCTGGTACTATCCTATAACATATTCTCCTACAGGGATTTACTCTACCATCAACAATGGGGAGTGGCCATGAGTACACCATGTGCCAACACATATGCCAATTTGGTAGTTTACCATTGGGAAAGAGAATTTTTATTCGGGAATGAAATATATGAGAAGATTATTATTTATAAGATGTTTGTGGATGATGTCCTCATTGTTTGGGATGGGACAGAAGAGGAATTTAGATCATTTTTGATATATCTTGAGAGTACCACAGACTTCTTGAGATTCACCATGGAAGCTTCTTATGAGGAAATAAGCTTCCTAGATGTGAGCTTGAGCATCAAGGGAGGTAGGTTGGTGTCCAACTTATATAGAAAAACTTGTTGGAAGAATGCCCTTTTGAGTTTTGACAGCATGCATCCGAGGCATGTGTTCCCGGGGATTGTGAAAAGTCAATTTATTAGGATAAGTAGATTATGCAAGGATGAATTAATGAAGTGGGCACAGGTTGATTTAATGGAGAACTTATTTCTTGAGAGAGGTTATGATATGAGAATGGTGAAAAGAATTAGGGCTGAAGTGTTTGGACAACATCAAATGTCATCATTATTGAGGAATCAGAGATATAATGTAAACAGGGCCTGTAAGACCCCCATAGATAAAATAAGGTTTACCATGACATACACTAATGATAACAAAGCAGTGAAGGGTATCATACATAGTAACTGGAAAATACTTACTGTGGATAATCAGACCCAGGGACTGGTAGGCGATATTCCTAGTTTTGCCTACAGAAACAATAAAAACCTTAAGAGACTTCTTTGTTCTAATTCAAGGTCAGATGATAGATCAACATCAAGGAACATGGAGACAGAAGGAACATATCCCTGTAAGCGCTGTAATATGTGCAAAAATATCACTGATGAACAGACATTTGCTCATCCAACACTGAATTACACCTTTGTACCCAAGTTTCATGCTTCTTGTGAGACTGAGAGTCTTATATATTTAGCCACATGTGATATTTGTCCAGCTTTCTATGTGGGATTAACTAAAAGGAAGCTGAAGCAAAGGATATATAATCATGTGTATGACATGAAGCACAAGAATGAACTGAATGCTTTAGCTAAGCATACCATCACTTATGGTGACCATACTTTCAAGTTTAGGGTGTTACAGATTGTAAGTTGTAATAAGAGAGGGGGGATCACATGAATTTTTTGGAGAACAGAGAGCTTGAATGGATATTCAAGCTCAGAGCCCATCAACCCCCTGGAATTAATCAATATATCTCTCTTACATCCATTCTTAAGTCTAGGAGATAGTATGTGTTATATATTTGGTATTTGGCTGTCTTGTCAACTTATATATACACAAATGTTTTTTATTGATCTAAATGTGTATTATATTATATATATCATATATATTGATATATTATTTTGTATATTCTAGAGTATCATCTAATGGTTATTGTGTTATTGTAACATAAATATTTTATAAGAATGACTATATAGGTCATTATTTATGTATATTAAGGAAAGACTGGAGAATGAACTCATATTCTTTGGGTTAGCAAGTTGCCACTTAATTGTGGAATTATTCAATTAACTTGATTTGATTAGATTCAATTAATGGATCTAGTGTGTATTTAAACTCAATGAATTTTGTTTGAAATAGATCTAAAGAAGCGTACATTTGAGTACGTGAAAGCGCTTATCCTGTCTTTCTTGCTGTCTGGAATAAAAGATTTTTTCGTTTTAAGTGGAGTTGCAGTGTTTCATGTTTCTACATTCTATAGACCTCTCGTGGTGAGTCCACAAGTGTTTATTTTGCTACGGTTTGTTATATATTTTTTTCACGAGTGGACTCTACTGAGCAGTGTGGTGTTTTTTCCGTTTAAACAAATAGTACTCAGAGAAAAAGAAAGTGAAGACAAGGACTTCTGATTGGTAGACTTCAAGAAGTAGTCACCTTTTGTCTTTTCACTGCTGCAATTCACTAATATCCTATGAAAGTGTGGGATGTACATACCATAAGCATGTGTAGTACATCAGTATCCAGCACAAGATGCAGAAGGAAAACAAGTGCTATCATACAATGACCATTTATAAGAAGCAAGCAATTTCTTTCTTAAATAATGTCATTGTATAATAGTAATAATCCACACCTCTGTGTGAGAAATGCAGGATTTACCCACAGCTGACTTCACTCTCTTGATAAACCACATCATCCCTGGGTAAATCCTACTTTACTCACACCATAGATTATTACTAAAGTAAATCTATCTAGCTGTCTGTCTATCTACAGATACATGGAAGCACTGAATTTTGTTGAAACTATGCATGGTTGACATCTGTTTAGTTAACAAAATTTGGTTGACTAAGCAGATGGTCGACAGATGTGCAAGATCATACAATTCTTGGAGTTGCTTTACTGGAAAAGCTCACTCAGACTCTGCCATAGCTGGTTGTGAGGGAAAGGTTAGTTTGTGTTTGCCTTCTTGTGTTTTGTATTGCTTCATTGCCTTCTATTTTGAATATTGTGACTTATTTTCTTTACACTGTTTTACTTGTATTCTGCTTTTAACTACATGTTGAAACTAGGAAAGAGAACCACAGTTGCATCGCCTGTGAGTCATGCAGAAATTAGAACAAGTCAGTTAAGGTTAATTACCTGTGCACTGCTAGGAGCTTAACCTTTTATTTAAGGGGATAAAATAACAAATTTCAATCCTTTACTGGAAAAGCTCAATCAAACTCTGCCACAGCTTTCTGTGAAGGAAAGGTTAGTTTGTTTTTGCTTTCTTGTAGTTTGTATTGCTACACTGCCTTCTTATATTTTGTATATTGTGATATATTTTCTTTACACTAGGTTTGCCACCTATCCAGTACTTTTCCGGACTATGTGGGAAATGAGATTGATTCTCTGGTAGTCCAGAAAGCACTCTACAAACTCTGATGTTCTGTGTAAAAGCATGGATAGAATGCCAGAGTTTGTTAAAATGCAACTGATGTCTTTTTTTCCCCCACAAAATGTATCTCTAAAGCAATGCGGTAGAGTCCAAGATACTCCACAACAAAGAAAAAAAGAGTAATACTACATAGATTAGGCACATGAAAATGGACTAAAAGAGACACTCCACCCTAATAATGTATGCATTTACATAATAAAATGGGTGTGGTTGTGGGCAGAGCTAGGTTGGGCCTGGGAGGAGTCATGGGCAGAGCAGGGGGCATGGCTTTGGTCCAGTTTTCAGCATTGCAAGAAGTGACAGCCCTACTTTACACTGTGTTTTACTTGTATTCTGTTTTTAATTGCATATTTAAACTAGGAAGGAGAGCACAGCTGTGTCTGTGAGTCACACAGAAATTAGAACAAATCAATTAAGGTTAATTACCTGTGAAGTGAGGGAGGAGCTAGGAACTAAACCTTCTGTTTAAGGGGTAACATAAAACATTTCACACCTTTACTGGAAAAGCTCACACAGACTCTGAAACAGCTTGCTGTGAAAGAAAGTTTAGTTTATTTTTGCCTTTTTGTATTTTGTATTGTTTTATTGCCTTCTTCTATTTTTTATATCTATTTTTATATTGTGATTAATTTTCTTTACACTGTGTTTTACTTGCATTCTGCCTTTAATTGCATATTTAAACTAGGAAAGAGACCACAGCTGTGTCTGTTGAGAGTCCCTTACCCTCTCACCCTGGTGCTGTTGTGTTTTTAAACTCCACTATCTTTCTAGCTGCCTGCCCATAATGATAATTTGACCACATATTTCCTTCCAACTCCTCTTTCATTGACTATTGTGAGTAAATACAAAATTATCATTTTGTGAAATCACTTCCCTTCAGCTATTTAAATTTATTGGCCACCCCGCTGTATTCCATAGAGCCAGAATACAAAGTGCCCATCCTCTTCCAATTTTTCTTGCGCTCTTAAAATTAGTGGCCTTCCAATTACATAGCTAAAGCTTAAGTCACCCCCACTGTCATATCTAATTGCTTAATGCATACTACAACTCTTAGGATATTGACCCATTTTTCCATCTTACCTTTAAAATCTGCAACATCTACTCCGAGACCACCAATTATTGGAGAGCCCACATTCTGTCTCTCAGTAGTCATCTTGGGGTTAATCTTTCCGATTTGCTCCTGGTAACAGAAGGAGCATATGGACATTATTTCCTGAAAACTGCTGATCAACGGAAAGCCTAATAATTGCTTCATAGGTTCCAGCTTGGAATTTGTGCTCACATTTTTGCTCCTTTTGAGAAAAGGAACATAGTGCATTGATTCCTGACTGTTTCTGATTGGGCAGTGAGTGTCTGTCTTTGACCTTCCTGATTGGTCTGGTTGCTGTTCAAGACATCTAGTAGGAAAAGACTAGAATAAGTCTCCAGATCCTTCCATCATGTGGGACAAAACTGTTGATCACTAAAGAACCCATGGTCTGCTTCTCAACTTGAAATTGGTGCTACTATTTGCCTCCGTTGAGAGAAGAAGCAAAGGAAAATTGTATCCCAGCAGCATGAAGATGTGAGATTAACCCTAGTAGTAGCCAGGCAATAGCAATTCAGATGTGTATCCCCTCTTTTCATCATTCTTGACACAACTAATTACTTCTTTTCAGTAAGTACTGCTTGACTTGCTGCTGTCTAATATAGCTTCACAATATCTCCCTAAATACTTAATCCATAAATCATCATGGTCTGCTTATTAGTTTCCCCTCAAGTGTTTGGCAAAGCCCTGTATAGATGGAGGCACCTTTAACTGACATTTTCCAGTAAAAGCACCCTTGAAGTTTCACCAATACCTCGTTGCACACAGGGCAACTAATTTGCAGTGACAATCACTGCCCCAGGAGTTGCAAACCAAATACTCTTGACATTACTTTATATTCTCACTGCAACTGTCTAATCATTAAAAAAGGGTCTATTGCCATGACTATGAACTTTCTCACTATCTATATTACCAGCTTGGTGGATATGTGCATCCTGAGGAAATGTAGAAATTTCTTCATATTTACTGACAGCTAGTCAATTCTTAAGAGAACTGATATTGTATGTGAGAGATGTATTTAGACAATGTCACTGGAGGTAAAGCTCTTACATAAAAGGTCTGCTAATATCAGTCAGGTTGTCAGTAGTACATACACTGCACCCATCACACACAGTTCAAAGCAGACACATAGACCCACATATGCTGAGGCACTTAAATGTAACCTTTCTAAACCCCAAAGACCTCCTAGATGAGGTACACATAACAGATATGCTCAGCAGCCCTGAAGGCACTCTTTCAAAACAACATCCACATCAACATATAGAACCACATCTCATGGAGCCCCTACCTCTAAGCCCATAAGGCAAGCCACCACTCAGTCCAACATTCTGGTCATTGGAGACTCTGTTGTGAGACACATTGATGTGTCTATCACTGGGCTGAGTAAGGAGAATGTCAGTCAGTTGCCTATTAGTGGCCAGGATCCTCCACATTAAGCATGCACTCAGGTCATTGTACCACAATTAACAGGATGACTCAGTCATAGTCTATGTAGGTGTAAATGACATGAGATGTACTCCCTAGTCTAGGGGTCTGCAACCTTCACTATCAAAAGAGCCATTTTTGGCCCCTCTCCCACCAAATAAAATTCATCGGGAGCCAAAAAACCTATATGACCCCTAAAATGAAGATAACACAGCATATAAAGTTTTATGTATAGTTATTATATTAAATATAAAAGGACTAAGTTTATAAGAGCAATATTTAAAATCCGTCCCTATTTTTGTCCCTTCTGTTGGGATTGCTTGATCACTCTCAGTGTGTGTGTGCGTTTGCGTATCATATCTCTTGGCCTCTTAGAACAAGAAATCTGGACAAAGCCAAACATAATGGGGCACAAAGGCCCAAAAATAGGGGCACTTTTTAAATATTGCTATTGCAACCCTAGAAAGTTGATAGAATAACAGATTTGGGATTAGCATGAATTTTTGAATGGTATGAAGTTTGAAACTCAAATGTCTGTCTATTTTTTCCGACTTCAGCCTCAATGATTTGTCAGAAAACTACAATTTTATGAGAAACGGACCAAAAATATGAGGAAAAAGTCAGGACATTCTGCGAAAATCTGCACAATTGAGAGGTGTGTGTGTGTGTAAAATGCATGTTAACAGAAACCATGTTATTCTAGCAAGTTTATAAGTTTATAAGAGCAATATTTAAAGTCCATCCCTATTTTTGTTCCTTTGTTTCCCCTTATTTGTGGCTCTGTCCAGATTTCATGTGGTAAGACTTTGAGAGGTATGGCAGGTATGGAAACCTTTCAGGAGATGCTGCTGCAGGCCAGGGGATTGTGTTTGGAATGCATGGCAACATAAATTGTATTATTCTAGCAAGTTTATAAGAGCAATATTTAAAGTCCATCCCTATTTTTGTTCCTTTGTTCCCCTTCATTTGTGGCTTTGTCCAGATTTCTTGTGGTAAGACTTTTGAGAGGTATGGAAACCTTTCAGGAGATGCTGCTGCTGCCATGGGATTGCTCAATTGTTCTGTGTGTGTGAAATGCATGGCAACAGAAATTGTATTAATCTAGCAAGTTTCTAAGTTTATAAGAGCAATAGTCCATCGCTCAATCACTCTCAGAGTATGTGTGTGTGTGTGTGTGTGTGTGTGTGTGTGTGTGTGTGTGTGTGTGTGGCCATTATTTTTCAAAGCTACAGGGAGCCACTGCAGAGGGGTGGAAGAGCCACATGCAGCTCCAGAGCCGCAGGTTGCAGACACCTGCCCTAGTCTATATGAAGAGAGGCATCATGGAGCTTTCGGAATATGTTTCCCAGGCTGGTATGAGCCTAGCATTGAGCAGCATTTTACCTTTTCCAAGGATGATGCCACAATACAAACAAAAGATGACTGACTTTAATAATTGGCTTAGTTTCTGGTGTCATTCTGAGGGGGTGCAATACTTGTCATCATGGAAGGAGATGGTCAACAGACCATGCTGCTTTGCCAGGGATGGTCTGAACCCCTACCCTCTAGGCTTTCCAATATTAGCTAAATCATTGTTCTCACACACAGTGCCTTTTTTAGGCAATGCCAAACTGAAAGTACTTCTGACATAGTGAATCAAAACCAAGAAAATCTAAAGGTGTTACTGCTCAGTGTTAGGAGTCTATACAAAAAACCTCTACCCCCTACAAGCTCTTCTTTTATTTTATTTATTTATAGTTTGTTTGCCAGGATAGTCCATTGGGCCATGAGGAGCCCATTTTCAATGGAGTCCTGGGTAGAAAAGCTCCAGGAAATTACAAATGATAAACTTAACATGAGTAAGTTATTAGAGAAATGTAATGTGCACAAATGAAGCAAAATTAAACAAATAGAAAAACACATATTAGTAGAGTGCACATATTAGTACAATGCAATAAGAGTAATATTTACAAACAGTCAACGTTTTTAACAGTTTAACATATTAGCACAATGCAATAACAGAAATAGTCTAAATTTTTTAACAGTTATGCTAATTCATGCAGTTAATTTAGATGAAAGCGCTTAACTCATGTCTGAAATTTATGTTTAAATAAAGAAGTGTTTTTAACTACAGTTTTTTGGAGTGCCAGTACTTCGAATCTGAGCCTAAGGGAACAGATTTTGGTTCTATTCATTCTAGGAGTTATGCCAATTCCTAAGGTTTATTAGGGGTACAAAACAATGGGAGGCTATTATGAATTATAGTTTATAGAGAGTAGCTATAGTGTAGGGAGATTATGTGGGGTGGGAGCAAGAGCATTCCCATAGTGAAGTTAGGTGTGTGTGTGAAGTAAGGTTTTGAATGAAGAGAGGCTGCTGGTGGTGTGGATGAGAGGTGGGAGGGAATTCCAATGGCATGCTAGAGAGAAGGACATTAGATGTTTGCCTGGTGGACGGGCAGGTTTATGAAGTTCAATTATATTCTGGGAATTAGATCTCAAAAGTCTATTTGGTTGATGCATTTTAAAGGTGGTGGCAAGAGAGGGACAGAGAGAGGGGGTGAAAATAAGTTTGTGTGCTTGGACAAGTTTAATATAGATGAGGTAATTGGACAGCTCAAGCCAATTCAGTTGGTGTAGGGCAGCGCAGTGATGGGAAGTGGATCTATGGCCAGTTGCAAATTTTGTTATTTTATTATAGCAAGAGGAGAGTTTAGTCTTGAGGGAGGATTGCAGGTTAGTAAGGATAGAGGCACTGTATAGGAGGGATGGGATAAGGTAAGTGTTGGTGAGGATGAGCCTAGTGGAGGGAGAGATGTAACAGTTGTGGCGGTAAAGCATGCCTATTTTTATTTGTGTTTTTTTTTATATTTACTTGTAGATGATTATCAAAATTTAGCTGGTCATCGATCAGGACTGCTAGTAGTTTATCATTAGAGACTATTTCAAGAGGAGTATTATTTTGACTGGTGACCGAGAATGAGGTTTTATCTAGGGTGGTGGTTTTGGAAGCAGTAAATATCATGAGTTTAGTTTTAGTAGCATTGAGTGCTAGATGGTTGTCCATCATCCATTGCTCAATGGAGGAGAAGGCATCTTGGGTTAATTTAACTAGGGTGGGTACAGAAAAGGCAGAGCAGATTATTGTTGAATTGTCAGCATATTGGACAAAGTTGGCATTTGAGATGGCTTAGTAGAAATCGTTTATGAATATATTGAATAGAAGGGGCCTAAAACTAAACCCTTGGGGACACCTGTGGGAGTATTGAGAAAAGGGGAGGTGGCTTTTTCCATCTGACTGCTTGTTGCCTGTTTGAGAGGTAAATGGTAAACCAGTTAATATTGGAGTGGGATAGATTTAGTTTAGAGAATTTAGTGAAAAGAAGGTTATGTGAGATAGTGTCAAATGCTTTAGAGAGGTCAAGGAGGAGAGTGGACATGATGTGGCTAGTGTCACGGGCCTTATTAACTGTTTCTAGGAAGAAGAGGAGAGCTGTGGTAGTGCTATAGCCAGGTCTGAAACCATGTTGAGTAGGGGTTAGAAGCAGGTTGTTTATGAAGTAAGGTAGAAGTTGTAGATGGATGCATTTTTCGAAAAGTTTAGAAATGGGGGATAAGATAGCAATAGTTCAAAAGTTTGTGATATTATTGTTATTACCACCTTTATGGAGTGGAATATTAAAGGTCTTTTTCCAGAGCTGGGGAACTTGACATTCAGCAATAGATCGATTTATAAGAATGGAGATGGGAAGAGCTATGCCTTCTGCAGCAACTTTTAAGAAATATGAGGGTAAATCATCAGAGGCATTGTAGCTGGGTTTCAATGTTAGTAGAAGCTTTTTTATGGTGGCTGTAGGAATGAGGTTGAAGGAGAAAGGAGGAGGTTGGGAGCACAAGATGCTAGGGGAGGGATAGGTGGAAATAAGGGTGGGGAAGCTAAATGGGAAGTGAAGGATGATGTCAGTTTACTTATAGAATCGATAAAGAAAGTGTTAAATTGGGTGGCTAAGTCCCTGTCAGAGGCATCTGGATCAGATCAGGGGTTTTCATTTTTGCCAGGGTTGAGAAGGGAGGAGATTCCATGCCAGAATTTTTGGGGGTTGGTGTTATGGTTCGTTTGGAGTGTAGAGAAGTAGGCTTTGCAGTCTGAGATAATACGTTTTTTTTTACTTTGTTACACAGTGTTTTAAATTCATTAAGGGTGGTGATAGTTTTATTTTTGAAGTAGTGTTTCCAGGCTTTATCCTGGAATCACATGGCTAGTAAGGTATTTTTGGTTAGCCAAGGTACAGGATTATTTTCAGAGGGGCAAAGGAGTCAAGCAAGTTGAGGAAAGTTGAGTTAAAATATGTAACAGCATTTTCTAAGGGAAGGGTTTTTAGTGGGTTCCAGTTCATTTTTTTAGTGCATTTGAGAATGTGCTAGGATTAAAGTTTTTTAGACAGCGAGTGAAGGTGTAGGTATGAGTTAGTTGTATGGAGGAGGAAAGACTGTGGGCAAAAGTGGGGAAGTGGTCACCTAATGGGTTGGGCAGAGTGCCATTATCACATATGTAATGTGGATGAGAAACTAGAATCCAGTCCAGGGTGCTTCCAATAAGGAAGTTCTTGGAAGGCATAGTTGTTGAGTTAATAAGCTGAGTGAAGTTGTACAAGTTTATATTAAGTGAGTTTGTAAGAGATTGAATTGTTGACCAGTTAATACTAACATCACCCAGGATTATAGTTTCATTAGTGATGTTGTTAGAGAACCAGGAAAGAATATCTTCAAGGGTTGAGATATTGTCTCCAGGAGGGATATAAAGGGAGACTATGCATATAAGTTTGTTTGTTTATATGAAGTAGGGCTGGAATTAGTTCTGCCTTGCCAATTTTGGGAATAGTTTTGTATAGGGGATAACTAAATGGGATGATGAGTAGAGGAGAGTGACTCCCCCTCCTTTTTTATGTGTTCTATCTTTCCTAATTATGGAGTAGTTGGGTGGTGTTAGTTCAGAGTCTTTTATATGTGGTTTGAGCCAGGTTTCTGAGATGGTCAGAATACTGGGATGGTTATGGAGAAGCCAGGTGTGGAGGTTAGGAATTTTGTTGCATATGCTCTGAGCATTTAGAGCTGAGAAACGGAGGGGTTATTCCAGTTGTGGGAGGAGGATGGGATTGGGAGGATGAGATGTGTGGGGGAGAAGGGCCAGGGTTTGGGTGAATGTCACCAGAGAGAAGGACAGAGATGAGATGGCAGAAGAGGTATTATGAGTTGCTTGGTATGTAATCTATGGGGTGTAAGCTTTATGGGGATGTGGCTAATATAGATGTGAGTAGAGTTTTTTGGGGTTAGGTAAGAGTTTGTAGGTGAAGAGGATACTATTATTGATGGGGTAGAGGCTGGGTGATATGCAGGTTGAGGAATATGTGTGCATCGTGGAGACTGGGTTAGTTGTATGAAATGGGGGTGGGTGATTTGCACTAAGATGTTGGATGAGACAGGTTAGGTAAGATATGGTAATAAGTAGTAGTATTTGAGTTAGAAGTGAAAGAGGTTTGGTAGACATGATAAGTATTCAGGATATAATGGGGAGTGAATTTGGGATTAAGTAGATATTAGTAAAAATTTAAAGTATGGGTTTGGGTACCTGAGAAGGTAATATGGATAGTTTGTGTTAATGTGGTATGAAATTCTGGCATAGGAGGGGTGGATTTTAATGTCACATATTCAATGTTAGAAGTTATGTATGATATGTTTGAGGTGTTTACTGGGTATGTTTCTATTGGGTAGTTGCTACTGTGTGTGAGTGCAAATATATTGCAGATAGATAGATAGTAATTTGTAATGGGAGGGGTTACTTATAATTACTTTAACAGATTTGGTGGTTTGAACTCTGGTGGGTGTGGCTTGGTCAAGTTTAAATTACAGGTATTGGGGGTGGGATATGGGGGCAGGGAGGGGAGCAGAGTGAGCCAGAGCAATGGAGTGGGATGAGCCAAGATCCAAGCAAAGGTAAGTTTGTGTTTAAGAAACAATCAGAACTGACCAAGGACTGCTCTGAAGCTGTAAGTTATTTCTTAGCCATTTCTCAGGTGGAAGAACAGGATAACCTTGTATCAGTAGGCTACTGTGGTCTCAATTTAAATTAACAAACACACAGTATTTCATCAGTTATGAATACTATTTGCTAACAGAAGGGAATAAAAGAGAAATGGAAGATGAGTGTGAGTGTGTGTGTGTGTTGGGGGGGGGGGGTGGCTGCTTACAAGCCAAAGCAGAATGCTCTCCAGGGGATAATGAATATTAGCTCAAACAGGTAGACACATACACAAAGTTAACTTTAGCTTGTTTTGTTTGCAGACAGTTCAGACCTGGACTGTGCTTTTCTTATAACAATGTATCCACTGGTCGGATACACTCCTCACCCTAGAGAATGCTGATGTCTGTGTGGGCACTGAGATATGGTTTAAAGCCATGGAGAGCACACTGGCAGCACAAGTCTATCATGCCTTCCACACATTTAGACCAACTACTACAAAGACAGGGACTAAAGGTGGAGGTGTCTCAATTTACACCAAAAATAAATATACTGGTATACTGGTCAAACAGGACAGTGCACTTGCGCTTCTCCATGTTCGAATCACCATAGGCAAAATCTCATACTACTTTATTACAAGCTATAGGTCCCCCTTTATGACCCAGGAAACCCATAACATGTATTTATACTTATTGGAAGCACTCACCATCCAGCCCAATATCAGCTGGGAATCATATATGACACAAAATGTATAGACACAGAGATTCCTGGATTTTGTAAACACAAACTCCCAGGACCAGATTGTCAATATACCAACCAGGGTTGTAAACATACTGGATCTGGTCCTCACTAATATAGGAGAGTGATGCACACTCCCTAGTGTGATGCATTCTCTGGTAAGGACAGACCACAAAATGGTCTCATTTGAAGTAAAGAAAAACTGGAACCCTAGCTGAGGAGCGGCCTTAGGTCAACTGGTGCCCTAGGCAAAAGGGTTACACGGTGCCCTCCACCACACCACTTGGTGCCCCTACCCTGGTCTACCCACAGCAAATAAATACTAGAAAAGTGCCCCTGTTAGAGCGGTGCCATAGGCAGCTGCCTAGTTGGCCTATGCCTAAGGCTGGATATGCCCTAGCTAACTCTGGAATATTCAGGATCTATTCTAAGACTAACTTCCTAGTATTAAGTGATAACATGGCAAAATGTCAAGCCCCCATAAACCCGGAAAACACTACTGCCTACACGGAAATGTTCACAGAAACCCTAACAAGCATGTTAATAGCTGCATAGGGGCAGCTGTACCCCCCCCCCCAGGAAGAAGTACAGAACTAACTCAAAAAACAAGCCACCCTGGTGGAATCACAACATTATTAGGCTGTATAACAGAAGGAAGAAAAACATGGCAAAAATTAGGAGATGCAGCACCCACCAGGAAAAAAGCACTGTCATCAAACTAAACAAATAACTCAGAGGACCAATAAAGTCTATCAAACCCAATTCGGTGTAAAATTGTCCGCCCAGGACAAGGACAACCACAAGGCATTCTTTAGCTATGTCTGTAACCTCAAAGTCAATGCACAATTGTGTGCATAGCTCATAGTTAATGGAGCCACCTATACTGAGCCAGAAGATATAGCAAACCTAGTGGCTGACAGATTTAGCTCCAACTTTACCCCTCTCTCCCCCTCAACCTTCCCTCAGGAAATATCATCAAACATAACTCTCCCTGTTATCATTAGAGAACAAATCCATAATGCTCTCTCTCTAAGGCCAAAAACATTGCATCAATGAGCCTGGACAATATCCCAGGATGCCTTCTAAATAGCATGAAACATGACCTATCAGGCCATCTGGAATTGCTATTTAACTGTGGCTTCCAAATAGGCTTAATGTCTCATGAATGGAGAATAGCAACAGTCATCCCTTTGCACAAAGGTGGGCCATCTACACACCCTGGAAACTACAGACCCATAAGTCTCACTAGTCTCATATGCAAAGCCATGGAAAGAATTATCATGGAAATGATCAATAATGACATAAGAAATCTCCAGACACTGGACCCAACCCAATTTGATTTTGTAGAGGGCAGGTCATGCCTATTCAAGCAATGAATGAGGGCAAAATGGTTCACATTGCCTATCTTGATCTGTCCAAGAAATTTGACGCAATACCTCACTTGGGCATTGTTGACAAACTCAAGAGGTTAAGTATAAACCCTGATGTCACTCAGTGGATCTAACTGGCTCACAGGCAGGACCCAGGAATTTAGAACTGGGAAGTCCACCTCTACAAAGAGGCCAGCCACAAGTGGAGTCCCTCAGGGATTGGTCCTGGGATCACACCTTTTTGGCATTTAGTTCTCTGAAGTCAAGACCAATGTCAGTGTCCTCTGGCTGACTAAATTTGCAGATGATTGCAAATAAGGAGCATTCATAGAATCCCCCATTGACACAGATGTTCTCAAGGAAGTACTGACACAGACAAATAACTAATGTCCCAGCCATGGACTAAAACTAAATGCCAAGAAATGCATAATAGTATCTTTTGGGAAGTCATCCACTCCTGGTAAGTATCTTATTGACAGCACACCCTAAGAGTTGACCCAGTAGTCAGGGACTTGGGGACACAGATAGGCAGTAATCAAGCCTTTGATCATCACAGGTCTACAGTAGTGAGGAAATCATTCTATGTTGTACAACTTATAAACAAAGGTATGGCATCTAGGTCCAAGACAGTAATCATTCCACTGTATTCAGCATTCATAAGACCTATCATTGAGTATAATGCCCCCATTGGTATGTACCTAACCAGGCATATTCAACAACTGGAGCATCCACACAGGTTCCTACTAAAAAAATGCACGCTGTAGGTTTCATGTCTGCACAGGACCTGTTACTTAACGCCCTGTATTCTGTCTCCTACAGGCTGTTGAGGGGAGATCAACGCCTGGCATACAAGGCATTGTCATACCCCCCACCCTGATGGACATCCTGCATATCCACAAAACAAGCAGCACCAGAATTACCCATTCTAAAGATTTAAACCTTGCCTGTGATATAAATAGGACCTGCTGGAGAGACAGGTATGTATCTAAGAGACTACCCTTTCTCTGGAAAAGGCTCCCATGCATGTGAAACAGAGTTCCTCCCTAACCCAATTCAAATGGCATGTGGACAAACAGATGGGGAACAGGAAATTCATCCCTGGTTTGGCACAAATGTCTCTAATAGACAAAGGCAGCCTGTAAATGGTTCATCTCCCAGGCTCCTGCTTGTAAATGTTTCATCTCCCAAGCCCCTGCTTACACTTATCCAGGGTACCAGAACCTGTCAGAGAATTGGGATGCATGGCCAGGCTTAAAAAGGCTATTGTGGTCATTAGTCTATTAAACACCTATGAACCTATGGGGAATATGTCTTTTTCCCGATATTGTACAATCTCAGAGTTAAGATATATACTTAGCAAGAGGGGTTGAGATGTAGCCCTTCACATGGGGCAGTGCAGAGGGGCTTGCCTCCTGGACAAAATTATGTTTTTTTTTCTGTTTATTTTAATTTTAATTTTGCATACACTGAAGTCATCACTCGGCACATGCATATTAGTATGTTAATGTTTACATTGGCAATGTTTTACGGTTAATGTTTTGAACACTGATGTTTGGATCTTTATAAAAAAATATATATATATATATATATATATATATATATATATGTGTGTGTGTGTGTGTGTGTGTGTGTGTACACAGACATATATTAACAGAATGGTTTAGAGGGACAGGTATATATTGCAGAGGATGCTGCTGCTGTGGAGCAGACTGCCCAACCACATAAAACAATGGACCCATGTTGGTCAAAAGTTAGGTCACTGTCTACATAGGTTTCCAAATCCCGAACAACTGGATCAATTCCTAGGGGTGTTCTGTCAATGTGGTAGTTCCCTGAGGTAGATGACTTCCCAAAGGATACAGTAATGCATTTTTTTGGCATTTAGTTTCAGTCCGTCCATGATTTTGGCACCAGTTATTTATTTGGGACAAACCATCCTTGGGGATTCAATAACTGCTCCTAGCTTGCAGGCAATCGGGAGAGGTCCCAGCAAATGAACCCTGGGACAACTCCAGTGGTGACTGCTCTCTTTGTGGAGGCAACTTTCCCTATTTTGATTATCTATGTCCTATCTGTGAGCCAGCTTGCTATCCAGCAGGTGACATATAGGTTTATTACCAATTTATTTAGCTTTTCCTGTTATGCCTGAGTAGGGAATTGTGTCAAAACACTGGCCAGATCGACGAATGTGGTGTGTACTATTTTGCCATCATCCATTGCTTTGGTGATTTTTTCAAAATATCTACCAGGTTGAATAAGCAAGACCTGTCCTTGATGAATCCAAATTGACAGAGGTACAGTATTTGAGGTTTTCTATGTCCTGATTGATTAGTTCCATGATAAGCATTTCCATGATTTTGCTTATGAGGCTAGTCAGACTTATGGGTCTGTAATTGCCTCAGTCTGTGGAAGGTCCTCCCTTATGCAGGGAATGACTGTAGCTGCTCTCTATTCGCTTGGTACAAAACCTATATGGAGCCTCAGACTGAGACTGAAGAGTGTTGTTAGGGGTGTGGCTAAATTGTGCTTCATGCTATTTAAGATGCATCCAGGGATATTGTCAGGACCCACTGATGCAATATTTTTAGCTTTTGATGGAACTTTTAGGACATGGTCTTGTGTGATAGCTGGAGGTGAGCTGATTTCAGGTATATCTTGAGGGATAGATAGAGAGGGGGGAAGGATAAAGTTAAAGAAAAATTTATCAACCAGTAGGTTTGCTACATTTTCAGCCTCAGTGTAGGTAACACCATTCAGAGTCAGCTCAGTGCATTGCTGTGTTGTGCTTTTGAGATTACAAAAATAACTTAAAAATGCCTTGTTACTATCTTTGGCTTGGATAGCTATTTTAGCCTCAAACCTGGCTTTGGCAGATTTTATTAAGCTCCTGAGTTTTTGTTTATTTCATTGACAAGGACTGTAACATTCCGGGAATTACTCTTCTTACTTTTGGTGAAAATTATTTTCCTTCTATTATAAATCTTGTTGATGTTATGATTCCACCATGTGGTTTTGTTTATGGGGTTTGCCCTACACGTGTTCCAAAAGGGTGCAGCTGCATCTCTGCAGCTGTTTACATGCTGATATAGTGTGGTGGGTGTATGCTTCTGCATATTCAGTGTTCATTGGGTATGGTGGGGATTTGAAGCTTGCCAATGTATCACTTAGGAGTAGATAGTTTGTCTTAAAGAAATTTGTAAAGATGCCTTGTGTGGAAGGGATCTCTGGTTTCAATTTTACTTAGAAGGATATTGCTTTATGGTCAGACCTAACAAGTGATGAAGATGCTCAAGGGATGGTACAAGATACCCCTATATCAGTAAGGACAAGATCCAAGATGTTATTCCTCCTAGTGGGTACTCTGACTAATTGTTCCAGGACATTTGTATCGACAAAGTTCAGGAATCTCTGTGCCTGTGCACTAGTGGTGGTGAAGATTTCCCAATCCATAGCTGGATAGTTTAGACTGCCTAGCAAAATGGTATTGGGTTTAATAGTGACTGATTCTAGTTCCTGTAGATAGACATTGTGGCTTTCTTTCATAATAGAGTAAGTTCTCTAACTATGCAATATATGGAATGGGACTTTTCTGATGGTTATTCGGACATGAAGAAACTCTAGTACATCATGTTGCTTTACCAGCCTTGATGTGAGTCTCTTCTGCATGTAGATTGAGATACCTCCACCTTTTTTCCTGTGCTGCACAGTAGCTGGTCTAATAATGTGAAAGGTGTTCTAGCCCTGCACAGCCTGAGTGCTCTCTGCTATTTTAAACCGTGCCTCAGTCATGACACACAAGTCAATGTCCTCCAGGGTTAGAAGGACTTGAAGGGAGTGGAGTTTCATGCTTAGGCTCCTAGCATTGATCAATAAAACCTTCGTATTTTCCTTTGCTTGTTTCTTTATGTCGGCATGTTTATCAGGTTGGCATTGCCAAAAAAAG
The DNA here is from genome assembly GCF_019279795.1 of Protopterus annectens. NCBI lineage: Eukaryota > Metazoa > Chordata > Ceratodontiformes > Protopteridae > Protopterus > Protopterus annectens. The sequence goes on along the minus strand of NC_056747.1, from coordinate 1,126,973,641 downwards.
CAATTTTGCTTATTTTATTTTAAAACCAAGGCTCAACATCAATGTCAAAACTTTTGTTACAAGTACTCCCACTTACCTTACATTGGATAATCCAAAGCTTTATTATTTCATCATTCAACAGATCAAACCATTTAACCTTATTTATCACAAAAAAATTTAGTGGTTAAATGAACCTATGGTTAAACATTACATACTCCTGTGTGTTTATGTGTGCATGGTTTGTTCACGTTTTTTGTGGGTTATGATTAGTTTAAGGGCTATGGAAGGGGATAGATGTATGTTTTGATTTTGCTGAGTTTGTGTGTGTGTCCTTTTGTCTTTTTTTACTGGTACTATTAGTGAAAATGGTGTTTAGTACCCTAATGTGTAGGGGTGGTGTAGAGTTAGAGTTAGCACACATGGGTGTTCCAAAAGTTACTTCTGTGTGCTAACCCTAAAGTTCCTCTATCTCTGACCCTATATCCAAACCTAAACATTTGAATACTAGACATTCTTTCCCTAACAGTATCACTATATGTAAATGTGAAAAAGTGGACGACATAATGACTATTAAAACTTTTTTTTATTTTTCATTTATTTTCACTTTGTTTGTCCTACTAGGTCAATGGAGTTTTTTCAGGGGAAACCCGAGGTGATATTCATACTGATACGGGAAATCTGGCAAGGCCACCAGAGAACTTACCCTACTCTGTTTGATAAGTGCCAAAGGATCTTTTATGGCCACCTGAGCTGCCACCAACTCATGCATAAGGGTGCTGAAAAGACATGCATTACTTCCTGCCTCTCAATAACCATCTTCTGTCTGTTTTTGTTCATGTACATATATTCTCCCAATGGATGATCACAAAGAAAAATGAAAGAATTGCTGACCACATTAATATAATTTAACATGCTGTTGTCAGTTTTTAACATGCTGTTGTCAGTTGCTATCATACCCATGCCACAACTCTCAAGTGCCCCTGATTTTGCAGAGCATCCTTGATTCTGCCTCATATTTTTGCCTTATCCTTCCAGCAATTGTTGCTTTTTCAGAGTCAGTCAATAATGCAACACATTAGAGTTTTATACTTCTCATTCTTCAGAAAATGCTTGTTGATATACAAAACTTGTTCTTTTAACTTTTTAAGTAATTAGAGTTGTTGTTGTGTCTTTCGGCTTTTCCCGGTTAGGGGTCACCACAGCAGAACTCCGGTCCGCTAATGACTGGCAGTATATTTTTTTGCCCTGACACACAACCTTCAATGAAGGTACGCCCATTTATGCATGTCTCCACACAGAAGACGCTCTAGCTGAGAATCGAACAGGACAACTTCTTACTGTGAGGCGACAATGCTACCGCAACACCACCACCACAGTTTTTAAGTGAATTAGAGTAATATTTAAAAAAAATGTTACTTCTTTTTGAGCTTTTTGTCCCCCATTACTTTTGGCTTTGTCACTGATTCTTAAGCAAAGAAGTTGACAGCTTCATACCCATCACATCACCATCCCTGATGATTGCAGTATGATAAAATATATAAAAAAATAATGGATCACTTCTGTGGGCAGTGTCTGTACTGCTACTACTGTCCACATGTTTAAAAAAAATACAGCCCTGAAGATCTACAGTGTCTGCTTCCAGTAATATTTTGAGTAAGCACGGAGACTGTTTGCTGACAGCAATCTTAAACTAGTGTTTACCTCAGGTAGCAACACGCAATGACCTAATACTACGTAAGAGAGAGGGTGTGAATCATTCATTCATTGTCTGAGTATCTACATATATCGCAATGATGATAAAGCACATAAAAAAGAATGAGACAGTCTATGTTTGGTTTCATTTTTATCAGTTGCAGCATTTGTAGGGCCCCCATACAGACACAGAGGATGAGTGCTCCCTGGCCCTTCATTTCACAGGTGCCTAAAGCTGGCTGTGCTTTTTTCAGCAAAGTACTTAAATAGTAAAAGGTCACGCGATACAAATTCATAAAATATACCACAATTATTTATACTTTAAAACTGACTTATTTATAGATTTGTAATTGTAGAATGAGAAAGTCTGACTAGGCAAAGCCTGTTTTCAGCAGAGGCCCAGGGAGAAAAGTTCAGTCACAGTGCATTTATATTATCAAGTGAATTTAGACAGTTCCCAGAAAAGTAACAGTTAACATTTCACATAAATAAACATAGTTACAACACAGGTATCTACAGTAAAATATTTAGATCAATGTTTATGCGTATACAATTCTGGTAGCTCTAAATTCTTCCAGGAAATACATGTATTTATAATTTACAGAGGAACACATTTTTGCAGCATAGGTTGTATCTAAGTAAGCACTGCAAGGAGGCACAGATATTTTGAGATTATAGCTAGAGTTCAGAGTGTGGTAGATGAGATAAGAAGTTAGAAAAGGTTTAGTTAAAGTGAGAAAAGGTAGACAGAAAGACATGTCTATGCTTGTAAAGGGAGTATGTTAAGATGGGGAAGAAAGAGAAAATACTGGGATATTGGAGAGTCATCCTGGAGCTGACCATGAGCACGAACAGGATTTAATCAGATTTAGTTTGAGCAGGCTTTTAAAGTGTGGCAATTTGTCAGTGAGTTTGATGTGTTCTGGGAGGTTGTTCCATATTTTTGATATGTAGCAGGAGTAAAGTGAGTGTCCATCTGAGTTATTACTTTGCTGTTTTAATAAGACTTGTTGGCAGAGCACAGGTCTTTTGAAGGGGACTAAGGGAGTAAGATATTTTTTTAGTGTGAGGCATTTATCTGGGTAGTAAACAAGTTTATACACAAATACAAACTGAATGCTTGAGGATGTTCTTAGTTATCTCAAGACTTGATAGTGGTGGTTTCTATATGTTTTATTCATAGGCGCCGGAAGCTGTTGAAGACTGGTATGGCGGAGGTTGAGAGGGGAACTTAGTGATCTAAAAAGTGCAATTTTGTATAACTATTTAGTACCACAATATAGGTTCACTTGGAGGACATTTTAAGCATAGCCAATTCCCTTTTGGTGCTTGAATTAACATTTCCTGATTGGTCTTACCTATCCCATGGCTGATAATTGTATATTAGCCCTAGTGAGAATAACTGTGATTATACCATAGATAATTTGAGGGGACCCATGTAAGGGATGCAGTATTTAGGAACTGCCACTATTCATTAGTGGCATGAGGGGTAATCCAGGAATACATTTTGTATTACCCATCCTTAGATCCGAGTTGCATTTGAATATGGATGGATGAGCTTTGTTTTATTTTTATGGATAGTCTGTTCAGAAACAGTGGTATCCTCTGTGATATATCCATCTCTCCACAACATTCAGTTTAGATACCCGTACTGAGCATTTCTGATGCCATTTGACTTGCTGATGTTCAGTAGATCCATCTGTACTAGGTCGGAGGATGCCTTGTATGCCAGACATGTCACCTCTAAGCACTCTGTAGGATACTGAGTATAGTAATAAATATTTGAGGTGGTCCATGCAGGACCTATTGTTTAGGACTTGTGTCCTTTTAGTAAGGTATCTCTGAAGGTATTCCAGTTGTTGCATGGGGCTAGACAGATACATGCCAAAGTAGACATTATACAAAATGATTGACCTAATGAGAGCTTTGTAAAGGGGGGACAACAACATCTGTAAATCTAGTCACAATTTGTTTATAAGCTGTGCAATATAGAAAGCCTTTCTTATGACTCTGGGCAGATGTTGGTCAAAAGTTAGGTCACTGTACACACAAGTTCCCAAATGCCAAACAAGTTAGTTTGTTCTCTGAGGGCATTATCATGATTTTGACACCAGTTATTATTTGGGGCAAAGTTTCCTGCGTGATGGTTAAGTAATTTGGGGATTCAGTAACTACTCCTAGCTTGCTGTCATCTCAGACTTAGCTGGCCAAAGCCCTTTGGTATTTCCTTTTACTTTTTAGATGTATATACCAAACAGAAAAAGTCTCAGCACCAAACCCTGGGGGACTCCATTGGTGAATGGTCTCTTCCCTATTTTGATCTCCTGTATCCTGTGAATAAGTTGGCAATCCAGCTAGTGATGTAAGTGTTTGCTCCTACATTATTTATCTTTTGTACTACACCTGAGTAGGGGATTGTGTCAAAAGGTTTGGCCAGGTCAATGTAATGTGGTGTGAACTGTTTTACCTTCATCCATTGCTTTGGTAACAAGAGTAAAGCTTAAAAATTGCCCATGATTTTCACACTTTTCTCTGGGCTGTTTTCAAACATTTTTAGGGCCGTGCATACTTGTATGCATTCTTTGATTCACCTTCCTGATTGTATTAAATTATATTCCTTGTATAATGCAGCACCAGTTGTTAGAATGTATTTTAAATTTGTAGTTTTGAACATTCTTCTAGTAAGCAATGAAACAAAATGTATGAACCAATAATGATAAAACTACCCATTTCAGAACATTTCAACCATAAAAGGCCACTCAAACCTCTGTCATTACAATCCACCAATATCAGTAAATATGCAAAATGTCTGCAGAAGTAAGTCATTTAAATAATTACACATTAAAGGGATCTTTAACTAATGAAGATGTTGCTGCTAGGAAACAACTTTATATTTCATTGTTTCATCTGCAAATAAAGTGGCTGTTGCCCTTGAAGAAAAAAAGTGCCTATGTTACATTAAAAATTATAAGCTAGTAATATTGCAATAGAGAATGGATGACAAACTGATAACAGGTTCATAGTTACTAGGTAACTCCTCCAAAGGAGGACATTCACATGACTGCAGCATCCACTCCCTTTAAAGTACAACACAGTAGAGTATCAGCAATCCATCTGCATACTGTGGTAGTAGAACCCACAGCCTTCTGCATCAAAAGTAAGGCTATTACCTGTTGTACTACTAACAATGCAAGCATACTTGGAATAAGCAGCACTAAACTTCTCTTCCCCTGAAGCTCTCATCTCCTTGTAAATTTATTTATTTAACATTTGTTTACTGGGAAGGTCCAACAAAACCAATTTTCAGCAGAGCCCCAGGGAGAAATACTTCAGACACATGTCTTTATAATGTGAAAGAAAACCCATACAAACACAGGGAGGACATACAGAAGGCACCCCAGCCAAGAATTGAACTGAAGAACCTCTTGCTGTGAGGCAACAACACTACCACTGCACTATCCACTTGATGCAACTAAATCTCTCAATTTCACAGCAGAAGAAATTTGGAAAACGCCAACATTTATTTGGGGGGGGGGGCAAAACTAGGGACACATTTTAAATACTGCTTGTATAATCTTATAAAGTTGCTAAAATAGTGTTTTGTGTTACCATGTGTTTCCAAAAAAGATAGGAAGACTGCAACTTAAGGGGCTTCATTTTTTAGTGAATTTTGTTCTCACTGATTTGACAGAAAACCACAAATATTAAGAGGAACAGACCAAAAGTGAGCCAAATATTCTGAGTTGAGAACTATGGACTCAACTCCGTCAGTCAGAAGTGGTTGTATGGGCAGAGAATGCAGGCTGTTGTACCTAAGGTACAGGGTTGGAGCCTGGGTAATTCTAACCACCAGGAATAAGTAACTGGGGCATCTCACACACACACACACACACACACACACACACACACACTTTCATAACATAAACACACACACCTTCACAACACCCACACACCTTCATAACATAAACACACATATACCTTCATAATATACACACACACCCCCACACACCTCCATAACATAAACACACACACACATACACACGTTCATAACAGACACACACACCTTCACAACAAACACACAAACCTTCATAAAATAAACACACACACACACCATAACATGCACACACACGCCTTCATAACATAAACATACACACACACACACACCTTCATAACCAACACATGCACACACCTTCACAACAAACACACACACACACACCTTCATAACATAAACACACACACACACCTTCATAACATAAACACACACACACACACACACACACAAAACCACACCTTCATAACATAAACAACGGAGCTGCCTTCATAACATAAAGCTGCCTCTGCCTTCATAACGTAAACAACAGAGCTGCCTTCATCCCTAACATATACAACAGAGCTTTGCCTTCATGCCTAACAAACAACGGAGCTGCCTTCATGCCTAACAAACAACGGAGCTGCCTTCATGCCTAACAAACAGCAGAGCTTTGCCTTCATGCCTAACATAAACAACTGAGCTTTGCCTTCATACCTAACATAAATAATGGAGCTTTGCCTTCATAACACACACTTCATAAACAAAGCTTTGCCTTTATAACATAAATGGAGCAGTGCTTACCATGGGTGACTCTGGCAGCAGCTAACAGCAATCACGTGGAACCCGTGCACTTTTGTGTTTAAAATTCATGTTAGCGTGCGATCCACTGGGTCCTGAAATGTTACAGGTCTTGCAGCTGTAAAAGTGTGTGTTGTGGAGGGGTGCTCCCTTCCCCTCTCTCTATGGTTCCAGCTCCTATTGTTTTGTTAGTGGCAAATTTAGCAATTTTATTATAGCAAGAGGCTAGTTTGGTATTCAAGATTGGTATTTTGGTTAGGATAGATGTGGCTAATGTTTGCCATGCTGTGTCTGTAAGGTGTTGTATTGCTCTACAGATGGAGCCCAGTCTCTAATTGGTCTTTTTTATGGTTTGTAAGATATGGTAGTCAAATCTGAGCTTTTCGTCATTTGACAACTCACAGGAGTTTACTATGTGTAACTATTTTGATTTTAGTGTTATTTGCTAATGTAATTAGGAAAGATTGCTTTTGACTGCCATATTGATTTGGGGTGAAGAACAATATGCTTTTTGCTAGGGTTAGGGAGCAGGCATGAGTTTTTCAGCCAGGTTTCTATATAGATGAAATAAGTTTGGGTAAATTCCTGGAGTTTGGAGGGAGTTGGTGGTGCACAAATTTATGTTAAATCATTGGTGTACTGGACAATGCTTGTGTGTTGTGGCAGTATGGCATTTATTTATAAAGTTGTTAAAGAGGAGTGGTCCAAGGACTGAGCCCTGTGGGATTCCTGTGGTGATAGGTTGAAATGGGGAATAATCCTGATGCCATTTGACTTGTTTGTTTACTTTCAGATAGATAGCTAAGGGGCCATGTAAGAGAGCATTGCATAAGTCCAGCAGAAGCAAGTTCAGAGGGTAAATGTTGATGTGATACTGTATCAGAAGCTTTAGATAAGTCTAAAACATTGTTGACATAAGTTTGCTATTATTTCTAAGGTGATTTATAGTGTTAGTAAAATGCAGTAGAGCAATGGCTGTACTGTGATGGGGTCTGAAACCATACTGTGTTTTATAAAGTTGGTTATTGGAGCTGAAATATTGTTTGAGTTGTGTGCGAATACACTTTTGAAGGACCTCTTGGGAGAGGAAAGCTATGAAGTTATAATTGTTTAAGTCAGCTGATGTACCCCCTTTGAGTAAAGGAATAATATAGGAACATTTCTAGATGGCAGGAATACATTGTATGGTTATGGACATATTTACCAGTATAGCGATGAGAAAAGCAATTCATCAGATAAGGTGGTGGATTTCAATTAAAGAACAAGCTGTTTTTTTATAGTAGAGTTAGGTACGGAGGTAAGGTTGAAGTGATAGGAGAGATATGTATTTGTAGATGGAAAAGACAGACAGAGGTGGCAGGGTCAGTGTTAACTAAAGACATTATTATTTCTGTAAAGTAATTGTTGAACTAGAAGGGGATTGATTCAGTGCAGTTACTGGTTGTTATGAAGGGTTGATAGTTTCACCAGGGTGTAGTAATCTATTTAGGGAAGACCAGAAAGTTTAGTTTTGTTTTTTATATTTGTGTTGAAGGTTATTATAGTAGGGTTGTTTATCAAGTTTGATATGGGGTTTAGTAAGGTTTCTTACGTGTCTAAATAGGTGTATTTAGTTTTTTAGTCTTATGTTTACTGCTTTCTTTCCATGCTTTGTCACATTCTAACAATGTAGGGTATCTCCCTCATATTTGGACACAAGCCACTAAACATGCAAAGCTCTTAGAAGGGCACATACGGTTACAAAACCTAACTATTGAAGACTTGAGAGCAGTATTAAAAGCCTCTATGTCCCCTGACTTTTTTAGAAAAATATATGAGATTCGGGATCAATTGTTTTTTATTCAATTTGATCAAAGCACTCGCTTCACTAATCAAGTAATACAGCAGATTTGTAAAACTTTAAATGTGAAACTGTAGTTTCATTGTCCATATACACCACAAACCTCAGGGATCATGGAAAGAGCTAATCAAAACCATTAAGACCTGATTAGCTAAAGTTTGTGAGGAGACTGGTCTTAAATGTCCAGAAGTGTTGTCTTTAGTTTTATTCAGTATGAGATAGGCAATTAATACCAGAAGGGGATTATCCTCTCATGAAATTCCTATAGGCAGACCCATGAGAATGCCTGTTATAATGCTCCCCAAAATTTTGGAATTGCAAGATGTTGAGGAATCCATTTTCCTGTATTGTAAATCTCTTTTTTCTGTTTTGCAGAAATATCATAAAACCATTCTGTATGCAGAACAATGACCTACAGTACAAGAAAGTATCCCAGTGATTTTGTCTATATTAATATACATTCCCAAAGAGACTCAATCAACACTAGATGGAAGGGACCCTACTTGGTTTTGCTCACAACTGCTACTGCCATCCATTTTGAAGGCCTCCCCACCTGGATACACATGTTGCATGTCAAGAAGATCCTCCCTTGTGAAGAGTACAACCAAGACTTCATTGATGTCATTCCACATGAACTGGCAGAACTTATGGCCAACAGAAACAGATGAAAAGGCAGGAACATTGTTATATCCAGAAGTGACAGTCAATGGGATTTTTCCATCAGAATCAAATCCAGAATTAACCATGAATTGTTTGCCATCCAGATTAATTCCAGAAGTGAATGCAGCTAAGTTGCCCCTTTGTACCAGATCAATAAATGAAATCATGTGTCTCCGTTACTTCATCCTGCCCTGAAGTAAATTTTACTGACTCTTCTTCAACAGCAGCATTGTTGTTTCTTGTTTCTGAATGCAACATCAAGAAGTCATCATGCCCTTTGGACCCTGGCATAATGTGTCATCCAAACGGAATTCATTTACAAAGTCATCTGCAGTCGGTGTTTATTCAAAACCCTCTCCAGCCCCAACATGCTCATTTTCCTTATGAAACTATCCTTGTAACAGCTACTGGAATTTTCATCATTATTCTATTCGCTTGCTTTTGCCATCTTAAAATGTGAGTACACCATCATCTACATCCATTGGAAATGTAAATACTTAATCATTTCTTAATAGATGCACACGCATTGCTAAGAATAGAGATAGGACAGTTGGTTAAAATCGATTCAAGAACAACTAAATGGTATCCTAGAATTGATACTTCTGCTGCGTATACACCTATGCACAGACTCTCAATATTAGTGATTTGGGTTTGTGCCCATATACCTAGTGCACAAGGCAGGGGTATTCCATTGATTCCTATACCAGTGACTGATGTAGAGCTTCATATTGCATTTTGTACTATTTTTCTCACTAAAACTTGAAAGACTAAACATGCTTCTACCCCCTTTACAGTAGTAATACTTATTGTACTACTCCCTTTACAGTAGTAATACTCCTACTATATATGGACGTTTGATATTGTAAAAATGAAACACTTTTTTGATAGAAACAGTGTCTGCAATTTCACTTGGAGAATTTATGATGGGGTTTGAGGGCAGGGTATGGCAGCATTGCATGAGTACTACATTTGTGGAGATCAAGCTTATCCCTGGTTACCTACAGGCTGGTCTGGTTGTTATATAGGCTGTGTTATACAAGCTATATGACATACAGTCCTTTTACCTGAAGGAAAAATTTGTAATGCTCGTCACAGGAGAGACCTTAAACACATTCTGAACCCAACTGGAAAAATAGTTGCTTCCTGGGTTTATCATAATACTTTGAAACAAACGGACTCTGAAAGCTCTAGCTAATAATAAATGTTTAATGACCACAAAGCTTTTGGAAACAATTCCTTCTTCGGTGTGAAACAAACAAGAATAAAAAAACATTCTTTAAATACACTTAATTAAAATCACAAGACACAGCCCATCCAGTAACATAATAGGAGCAATTAACCAATCAATTACATAGAATCCTTGTCAAAAATAAGTTAAAAAAATGTAGACATTAAAATAGAAAAATCAGCTACCAAAAAAGCAATTACTAGAAAATGGAAATCAAAGTCTAAAACAAACGTATTTGAAGTAGTGAATATGGTAACAGCAATACAATAACTGGAAGTGGGATCTTTAGAAAAGGGTAGCAGCAAATTACATACAAAAATGGGACTTGTGGGAATAATACATGCAAAAAATGTTTTGCAGGAAGAATGACATTTAAGGGAAGGCAGGAACTGAGTGAGCAGATTGACAAAGGCTGTACCGAAGATTATATGTGATGTATAATGTTTGTAATGGAGAATATGTTAATATGGTTTGTTTTCATTTATGTAAACGTATGATTGTCTATGTCACAAGCAATAATCCAATAAAAAAATGAAACAGAGAAAAGAGTGCCCAGATAAAACAAGTAAACAATAACCAACACTGTCCTGGCACTCTGGAAGGTTGAAGAATTCAAGCACAGCGAAATGTGGAACCAACAGCTTTATTGCATTAACGCAATTAATCCACAGTAGCGTTTTCGTCTTAGTTATACTTTCTCAGATGCAAAACAGATTTACCAAGCTGTGACTTCCTTTTATACAATACGTAATACATTAAATTATTTAATCAACCAATTAAAATCAGTTCTTTAAAGTCATATATTCTTTAAAATAATGTGTGTTTGAAAACCTCGTACTAACAGTAAATAAAATTTGTTAAAACATATAACTAAATTCAATCTCTGTAAAACCAATGAAAAAGTAGGAAATGTATATGTATATGTAAATACTATACACATATTTCAAAATATAAAGATCAGCCTTAATAATAAACTACTTATATAAAGATATGTATAAATATAATTATAAAATATAAAATATAGGCATCCCAGCTACACCACCCAGTAATCTAAACTTTGACTTGAATTTTTTATTTTTTCTTTGTTTCATAGTTTAGCAGCTCTCATCTTTAAAATGGGTATTATAGACAGATGTTCATTGATTCCTGGATGCTTGTTGGCCTCTAACACCAACTGCCAAAAAAGCTCCCTCACATCTATCCTCGTCTCCCATGCACCACCCCTAGGGTCAGGATCTATCTTTTCCAAAACAAAAAAATGTCCACTTGGAATTTTTACAATCCAATGTGTGCTTATACAATACATTGTTCCTATCATGTGTCCTTACAGCATTCATGTGTTCATACACTCTCCTCTTTAATTTACGTGTGGTCTTGCCCCCATAAAATGCCCCACATATTTTACACGAAGCGAGGTAAATGACCCCCTCAGTATTGAAGATGGCAAAGGTGTCTGCTTTAATAATCGTCCCTCTCCCTGTAATATACACCTTGTTCTGATTAATAATGTAGGGACATTGTGGGCAAGACCCACACCTATAAGTTCCCTTCCTTCTTTGGTTAGTAACCTTCTTTTCCTGTTCCAAAAGGTCCTTAAGGTTTCTTCCCTTCTTATAACTAAATTTCAAAGGGACCTTAAATAGTACATATAAATCAGAATAGCCACTAAATTTTCCCCAGTATTCAGTAATTATTCCCCTTACAGTTGGAGTGTCAATACAATATTGTAAGACAAAATTCCCCTGCAGGGTGGTTATCCACTTCCTTCCTGTTATTTCTAACTTGATGTTCTACGTGGTCTAACTGTGTTAAAACCATAGCATTATTACTCCCATTCTCAATAACTTCCAGGTTCGTACCCAATAATCCAATAAAGATGATTAAAAAAAAAAAAAAAAAAACAGCAGACTTCTTCTCGCTCCTTTAAGAGTCTCTCTTAGGCCTCAGACGTCAGTTCTCCCTCACCGTCTCTCCCAAGAACAGAAGTACGGCTTCCTCCACTCCAGCTATTGCCAACTATTACATCATATAACTTCCCCATCCATAACATCATATATGTGTTTGGTGTGTGTATCTATAATATATATGTTATGGGTGTATACAAACACAAACATATACACATATGTATGTATGTATATATATATATATATATATATATATATATATATATATGTATATATATATATGGGTCTACCTGACAACACCGACAACGAAATCACCGACACCACATAACCGAATGTTCGCAAACACGAAACCTCACATGCCCGACACACCACAATCCCAACAATCAACAAACAAAACAAATCCCCTGTCCAAAAAGCACACACACAACACAAGCACACCAAAATCCTTACAAACCCACACTAAACCTTACATACACAACTATCTATAACCTTAACCCAAACCCTAACCCTAAGGTCCGTCACTATCGCACACTCACCTAACCCATGCCCTAACCCTAACTCACTTAACCCGCCCCTAACCCTAAAGACTGTCACTATCACACACTCACCTAACCCACACCCTAACCCTAAAGACTGTCACTATCGCGCACTCACCTAACCCGCGCCCTAACCCTAACTCACTTAATCCACCCCTATCCCTAGAGTCCGTCAATATCGCACACTTACCTTACTCGCACCCTAACCCTAACGTCCGTCACTACCGCATACTTACACAGCCTTTTCACATGTCGGTGTTCTCAGCGTTGGGGTTTTCATCCGTCGGTCATCTCAGTTTTTGATCTTCTGGTGTTGGTGTTCTCATCGTCGGCATTGTCAGGTTGACCCATATATATATATATATATATATATATATACATATATATATATATATATATATATATATATATATATGTATGGGCTCACTACAGAATACGGAAATTCCACAATCCTGAGACTCTAAATCCCGAGGACCAAAATCTTGAGATTGCGGAATCTCAAAAGTAGTGACTGGGGATTGACGTACAGTGTGGAATGGGAACTTTGCCATTCACTCCACTGTAGTGCAATCTCAGAGTTGATATATTTAAGTTGCAGGGAATGTGGGGGTGCAGGGAGTCTTGCCCCCCTGGATACAGGTTAGAATAGTTTGTTTGTTTTATTTATTTATTTTTTTAATGTTCGAGATTCCGCAATCTCGAGATTCTGGTCCTCAGGATTTAGAGTCTCAGGATTGTGGAATTTTGGTATTCCGTAGTGATCCCATATGTATGTTGTTGTTATTTTTGTGTCTTTCGGCTTATCATGGTTAGGGGTCGCCACAGCGGAACTCCGGTCCGCTAATGTTTGGTAGTGGATTTTTACGTGCCGAGTTACCAGCCCTGACGCACAACCTTCAACGAAGGCACACCCATTCACGCATGCCACCACACAGAAGACGCTGTAGCTGAGGATCGAACGCGACAACGTCTTGCTGTGAGGCGACAACGCTACCACAGCACCACTACCGCGGATAGTGATCCCATATATATATATATATATATATATATGTGTGTATGGTTTACTATCAGAATTGCGAACGTCACTCGGTCGAACGTTGTATAGTCGAACGCATAAGGTCGGAAACACAAATGTCGAAGACAGTAAAATCAATCGAGGAACGGTTTTACCATGGGTCGAGGTAGGTGTACAGTATAATACCCTACTACAAACATCCTCCCTACCTCGACCCATGGTAAAACCGTTCCTCGATTGATTATACTGCCTTCGACATTTGTGTTATATATATATATATATATATATATATATATATATATATATATATATATTAAAAAAAAAAAAAAAAAACACACCAGAAGAAAATAAACTCTAACCGTTAAACTTCAGTGGTAAAAAAGAAAACACGAGCCAGGACCGATTTTGAGCGCTTTCGTTCTTTATTGATGCATACAGCATATTTATAGCAGAACAAATATTAGCAAATATGCTTTATACTCAGTAGCAATTTATTTTACTAATTAATTTTTCTCACTTTACTTCATTCCCTAGACATCCATCCCATGCCCAGCAAAATTCTATTTATACCTGATCAAGTATACATATCCATGAAAGTAGGCAAAAGGAGAAAGAAAGCATTCTTCATACTGATATTCACCCTAACACTTACTCATCTATTTTTCACTACACTTCTAATCCACAGTCTGGGTATTACAGTGTTTTAGTTGTCTATTTCTCACCCATCTATCCTCATTATATCAGACTGCAGGTAAACATCTATTAAAACATCAAACTATACATACACTTCTATAGCCTTTACTTTTTGCCTCATATTTTTTTCAGCATCTCATCCTGAGCTACACATTCTTTGAATTGAACAATCTCATTCAGTAATGTAATAACACCCCAGACTCATATCTTATACTTCTTACTTAATCCACAGGCTTAACCCTCTAGTTCATTAACAATGAATACTAAAGAATAACAACTACAGAAGCACTGCATTGGAACATTGGCCCATAACCCTATTTCATCACAGTTAAATGCAGTGCTGTGCCAGTTCTGCCATCCAGTATACAAATAAAAAGCAATTAACAAACTAAATAGTTAAGACAATTTTCACCCTTAGCTGGGAGACAAGCTACAACAAATCATATGCAATCCAATGCCAGGAAAGATCCACATTGATAACTGTTTAAAATAATGAAAAATAAAAAATATATCACCCAATGTCTTACATTATTTTCACCTTCCAGCTGCAGCTACAGCCAATCACATAATCAGGTAACACTTTGCAAATCAAATAAGATTTTCCAAAACTATCACACTTCACCCTAATAATTTCACTCTGTGTGGAACAGCCCTACCATTCCCATATGTAAAATGCCACCCTTTGGTCCACATGACATATAAGACATACTAAATCCATTTGCAAGTGCAAAGCAATCCACATTAAAATAATAAATATTAATTAATTTCAAAACCTAACCCATCTTAATTAACAGACCTGCAAGAGGTCCTGACACACTTTGAATGCTGTCTTAGACAAGGGCATACTTGCTGTATCTTTCACACTTTACCCAGGCTTATCCAGCAATCAATCTACTAACTTATCCACAAATACAACTAACAGGATAACCCTCTAGACAAATATGATGCTAAAGTATATTAATTTAACTGTTATGAACTAAAGATACGCATTCAGTTAGCACTTATGCCTGCCATTTTCTGAGATAAAACCATACTCCTTCACTTATAGGGGCAATTATTCTCTGAGTCACTGATAATGAGAATCTGTATGCCTTTTCAATGCTCAGCAGTCATTTAATGTCTTCATACTCCCCTATATGTTCCATTGTGTGACATAAAGATCATTCTTCTTTTTCCCATATCTCTCTTTCTGCATCAGTTCATACAGGTGGGACTACAGTCTTGTGTCAAGCATCAGTCTGAACTGGTGTGTTGTAACCCCACTAGTGAGTTTATCAGTTACAGCATCCGTAAAGGTCTTGAAGTAGTTCACCACATCATGAGAGAAGATTATTTCTGGGATCACACAGATGTTGTGATATTTGGCACACAAAATGTAACTGATTTGTGCACCTGGAAGCACATGCTGCTGTGTGATAGACAGCAAGGGGGCCCCTTCCCTCTTTTCCACAATTGTGAATTGTGATGTTCTCAGTTTTGTCCAAGCAGTCATACAATCCAAACACCCAAACTGTAAGCCAAGGCAGTGTGCTTTCTCTGTTTGTTTTTAGCTTTCACCATGATGCCCCTCATTTATTTTTACTACCTTTCCATCATCTCCTCAGAGTTCTGAATTAGTAAGCATCTTTTATGAAGACTTTTACCAGCCTTCAGCACTTGAACAGAACATAGGCATGCACCTTATAGTTTCAGAACATGAACAAGGACATCCAGAGACCTACTTGTTCATCATGTTAATAGTTTTCTGGTACTGAGATCTGACTGAAGCTAGAAGGCCCCACTTTTTTTCTTTTTGGTTGACAACAGAACATCACCTAATGGGTCTTCTACCTGCACGCTTTCAGCCCATTCATTCAGCAGGAGTGACAGCAGGCCATTTCTGGACTCACCAAGACCCCTACATCCCATTTATTCCTGCCTGGTGAGCCCTGTTGGACCATTCATTCCTCCAGCTACTAGAGTCAGGTGATAGGAAGTGGGGCAGTCCTTAGGAGAGACTTACCTTCTCCTAGTGGAGACCCCCTCCATGGCATCTCCCCAAGCGCTGCTGTGTACTACCACTACAAGGAGTGTGCATCTGCATACTAAATCCTATACTCCATTATTCTGCACAATGGCAGCATGTGCTCCTTAAGGTGTCACCCAAGTGACAGGTCTAAGCCACCTCCCTCTCCCCAGGTTGAGTGAGCCAGAAATCACAGTTCACGCCTTTCTTCTCTGTCCAGCTGCTACAGGTACCTGAACCACTAACTAATCTGTTTATGCCACAGAGCTGGTCATAAGATTCCACTTTGTTTCGCAAACCCCCTTCTTGCATTTCCAAACTGTGGTTTCCCATTTGTGGTATACACTTAAGGGTACCTACTTTCTATACAAATTTCATTTTCCTAGAGTGTATTTTCTTCCCTAGAAAATTAACCTTATATCACCATACAGGTCTACTTTTAAAGCTTGAAGTTTCAAAACTTCGAATTTCATATGGTCAAGACCATAAGATTTAAGTTTTGAAACTTCATACTGTTTAAATGGAGATTGCCATACAGCGAGGAATGGGAAGGTTACCATTTTCCTCACTATAGTGCAATCTTGGAGTTGGTATATTTAATTAGCAGGGGGGTGGGGGATAAGGGCAGCTTGCCCCCCTACATGAACATAAAAAAAATTGTTTTTATTTTTTTCAAAGTTTTGAAGTTTCAAAACTTTGATCTTATGGTCTTGACCATAAGAAATTTGAAGTTTTGAAACTTCAAGCTTTAAAAGTAGATCCTGCTATATATATATATATATATATATATATATATATATATATATATATATATATATATATATATATATATCCTATTCAATATTTGCACTGGCACAAGGATGAATATGAATAAAATATCATAATGCTTTCTTTTCCCCCCAGTAAACATCTTTATTAAATTATCACATATGGCATAGGAAATCTTACATTTATATAAATGAAAAATAAATAATGACACCACTTTAATTGCAAGCATTATACATCACAGACACCAGTGAAACAACTGTAATTGCAAACATTATACATCACTTATAATCTATCCAGTCATTGTCAGTTAAGCATTATATGGCTCATTCAAATCCTGCCTCTTAAACCTTGTTCCTTCTCTGTATATATTGTTCCCACAATTCCCATTGTATTCTATCTAGTTTGCTTCATCCCTTTTCTAAAGATCCCAATTCCAGTTCTTTTATCTCTGTTAGTATATTTGCTACTTCTAGTAAAGTTGGTCTAGACTTTGATTTCCATTTTCTAGTAATTGCTTTTTTGGCAGCCACCATAATTAGACACAGCAAGACGATGTCTAGGCAATTCCGATTGTGTATCATAGCTCAATAAAATCATCTCGCCATTCATTCCAATCTGCTTACCCAGCATCTCCACCAGTGCAGTTTGCAGGGAATCCCTAAAGTCAACCAACTCATTACCCTACCAAAAAAATATGTTCCCAGCCACTTCTTTCTCACCCATTGCAGCTCTAACATTTACTATTCACCTGAGGAAAAAT